>NC_060179.1:4842097-4929597 GCF_021184085.1 Oncorhynchus gorbuscha | reverse complement strand
CTTGTTGATCCAATTGTAGCACCTCAGAAAACAGCTTTCAAACTTTGTCCTTTGCTTCAGTCCATGTCTCACTTTTTTCATTCTGCCTTCCCAGACGTGTTCTGGAGGCCCTCCCTGACTGTGGTGATTTCATTCTGACTTCCCAGTTGTGTACTACTTTATGACCAGAATTCATAGGGTTCAAGTGCACTATATAGGTATTAGGGTGGCATTCGGGTCACTTGCCCATAGGTTTATATGCAGATAATTGCTTGCTCTGCGGTCGGTGTAACTCGTTGTTTTATTCAGGCGGGTCCCCGGGTTGGAAACACACTTCTGTGTTCTATTATATAAGCAATGGTTTGGCAGGATGAGTCCTCATTGGCACCCTATTCCCTATGGTCAATAACATTTCACCTGGGGCCCATAGGGTTCTTGTACACTATATATGGAATAGGGTGTGTCATTTGGGATACATCCCAGAATGAATATTTAATTGAGTCCCTTAATGTGGAGTGAACAGTCTGATGAGGGGGCGGAGGGTGGGCGGGCGGGGAGCACAGCAGACCAGAGCTGAGAGAAGCATCTATGTCCATGGTTTAGTCCCAAATAGCATCATATTCCCTATATAGTGCACAAGGTTTGACCAGAGCCCTGTAGGTCCTGGTCAAACTCAGTGCGCTACATATGTAGAAGGTTGCTATTTGTGACACAACCCAGAGAACTGCCTCTTCTTTTCTCCTTTCCTCTCCTCTCCTCTTCTCCTTTCCTCTCTTTGCCTCCTCCCCTCTCCTCTTCTCCTTTCCTCTCCTCTCTTTGCCTCCTCCCCTCTCCTCTTCTCCTTTCCTCTCCACTCTTTGCCTCCTCCCCTCTCCTAATTCTCCTTTCCTCTCCTCTCTTTGCCTCCTCCCCTCTCCTCTTCTCCTGCCCTCTCCTTTTCTCCTTTCCTCTCCTCTCTTTGCCTCCTCCCCTCTCCTCTTCTCCTTTCCTCTCCTCTCCTCTCCCCTCTCCTCCCCTCCCTTTTCTCCTTTCCTCTTCTCTCTTTTTGCCTCCTCTTCTCCTTTCCTCTCCTCTCATCTTCCTCCTCCCCTCTCCACTCCTTTTCTCCTTTCCTCTCCTCTCTTTGCCTTCTCCCCTCTCCTTTTCTCCTTTCCTCTCCTCTTCTCCTCCCCTCTCCTTTTCTCCTTTCCTCTCCTCTCTTTGCCTCCTCCCCTCTCCTCTCCTTTCCTCCTTTCCCTCTCCTCTCTATCCCTCCTCCCCTCTCCTCTTCTCTTTCCTTTCTCTCTCTCCTCTTCTCCTCCCTCCTTTCCTTTTCTCCTTTCCTCTTCTCTCTTTGCCTCCTCTTCTCCTTTCCTCTCCTCTCATCTTCCCTCCCTCTCCTTTTCTCCTTTCCTCTCCTCTCTTTGCCTTCTCCCCCCCTCTCCTTTTCTCCTTTCCTCTCCTCTTCTCCTCCCCTCTTCTCATTTCCTCTCCTCTCTTTGCCTTCTCCCCTCTCCTTTTCTCCTTTCCTCTCCTCTCCTCTCCTCTTCTCCTCCCCTCTTTTCTTCTCCTTTCCTCTCCACTCTTTGCCTCCTCCCCTCTCCTCCCCTCTCCTCTTCTCCTTTCCTCTCCTCTCTTTGCCTCCTCTCCTCTCCTCTTCTCCTTTCCTCTCCTCTCCTCTTCTCCTTTCCTCTCCTCCATTTGCCTCCTCCCCTCTCCTTTTCTCCTGTCCTCCCCTCTTTTTCTTCCCTCCATCTTCCCTCTCCTTCTCTTCTCCTCCCTCTCTTCCTTCTCCTTTCCTATCCACTCTTTGCCTCCTCCCCTCTCTCTCTTCTCCTTTCCTCTCCTCTCTTTGCCTCCTCCCCTCTCCTCTTCTCCTTTCCTCTCCTCTCCTCTTCTCCTCCCCTCTTCTCTTCTCCTTTCCTCTCCTCTCCTCTCTCCTCTCCTCCCCTCTTCTCTTCTCCTTTCCTCTCCACTCTTTGCCTCCTCCCCTCTCCTCTTCTCCTTTCCTCTCCTCTCTTTGCCTCCTCCCCTCTCCTCTTCTCCTTTCCTCTCCTCTCCTCTTCTCCTGCCCTCTCCTTTTCTCCTTTCCTCTCCTCTCTTTGCCTCCTCCCCTCTCCTCTTCTCCTTTCCTCTCCTCTCCTCTTCTCCTCCCCTCTCCTTTTCTCCTTTCCTCTTCTCTCTTTGCCTCCTCTTCTCCTTTCCTCTCCTCTCATCTTCTCCTCCCCTCTCCTTTTCTCCTTTCCTCTCCTCTCTTTGCCTTCTCCCCTCTCCTTTTCTCCTTTCCTCTCCTCTTCTCCTCCCCTCTCCTTTTCTCCTTTCCTCTCCTCTCTTTGCCTCCTCCCCTCTCCTCTTCTCCTTTCCTCTCCTCTCTATGCCTCCTCCCCTCTCCTCTTCTCATTTCCTCTCCTCTCTTTGCCTTCTCCCCTCTCCTTTTCTCCTTTCCTTTCCTCTCCTCTCCTCTTCTCCTCCCCTCTCCTCTTCTCCTTTCCTCTCCACTCTTTGCCTCCTCCCCTCTCCTCCCCTCTCCTCTTCTCCTTTCCTCTCCTCTCTTTGCCTCCTCTCCTCTCCTCTTCTCCTTTCCTCTCCTCCATTTGCCTCCTCCCCTCTCCTTTTCTCCTGTCCTCCCCTCTCTTTTCGCCATCTTCCCTCTCCTCTTCTCCTCCCCTCTTCACTTCTCCTTTCCTATCCACTCTTTGCCTCCTCCCCTCTCCTCTTCTCCTTTCCTCTCCTCTCTTTGCCTCCTCCCCTCTCCTCTTCTCCTTTCCTCTCCTCTCCTCTTCTCCTCCTCTCTTCTCTTCTCCTTTCCTCTCCGCTCTTTGCCTCCTCCCCTCTCCTCTTCTCCTTTCCTCTCCTCTCCTCTTCTCCTCTCCTCTCCTTTTCTCCTTTCCTCTCCTCTCTTTGCCTCCTCCCCTCGCCTCTCTTTGCCTCCTCCCTTCTCCTCTCTTTGCCTCCTCCCCTCACCTCTCTTTGCCTCCTCCCCTCTCCTCTCTTTGCCTCCTCCCCTCTCCTCTCTTTGCCTCCTCCCCTCTCCTCTCTTTGCCTCCTCCCCTCTCCTCTCTTTGCCTCCTCCCCTCTCCTCTCTTTGCCTCCTCCCCTCTCCAATTCTCCTCCTCTCCTCCTTTCCTCTTTTTGTCTCCTCCCTTCTCCTCTCTTTGTCTCCTCCCTTCTCCTCTCTTTGTCTCCTCCCTTCTCCTCTCTTTGTCTCCTCCCCTCTCCTCTCTTTGCTCCTCTCCTCTCCCCTCTCCTCTCTCCATCACCATCTCTCCATCACCATCTCTCCATCACCATATCTCATCACCATCTCTCCATCACCATCTTTCCATCACCATCTCTCCATCACCATCTTTCCATCACCATCTCTCCATCACTTGTGAATGATGCCCAGCTCGTGTGCAGAAAGACAAGAAACATTTCAAGCTTTTTTTTTGCGATAAAAAAAAATCATAGTATCACACCTGATGTAGCCTGGCCCATAGGCCTATATGTGTTGATAAGGATTGTATCACACCTGATGTAGCCTGGCCCATAGGCCTATATGTGTTGATAAGGATTGTATCACACCTGATGTAGCCTGGCCCATGGGCCTATATGTGTCGATAAGGATTGTATCACACCTGATGTAGCCTGGCCCATGGGCCTATATGTGTCGATAAGGATTGAGCTATCACACCTGAGGCTGATCAGGCCCTACACCCAAACAAGGGCACTATCCACCTGGCCTGCTCGCCTCCCTACCACTGAGGATTGTATCACAGTCAAAAGTGACCAAATGGTGGAAAAACTGAAGCAGCATTGAATCCACTTTACAACCCATGTTATAATATGTTATAATGTGTTATAATATGTTATAGTAATATGTTTCAATATGTTATAATATGTTTCAATATGTTACAATATGTTATAATATGTTATAATATGTTTCAATATGTTACAATATGTTATAATATGTTACAATATGTTAAATGTAATGTAAATGTTAAATATGTTTCCAATATGTTAAAATGAAGTTATAATCCATGTTACAATATGTTATAATATGTTATAATATGTTATAATATGTTATAAATATGTTTAATATGTTATAATATGTTTCAATATGTTACAATATGTTACAATATGTTATAATATGTTATAATATGTTATAATATGTTGTAATATGTTATAATATGTTGTAATATGCCTAACTAACATAAAAGGCACGTGAGTTTCACGTTTGGGGAAGATCATTTTCACCATTAAAAGGCACCTTTATAATAAAAGCATTACATGTATAATCAATAATCAATAATCAATAATCAATCGCATTTGCGGTTACTTTTTGAGAACGGTGTTTTCCCGCTAATTGGTGGCATTTTGAAACAATCTCTGCTTGTATCCTTCTGCCGTGTGCATCTCTGCTTGTATCCTTCTGCCGTGTGCATCTCTGCTTGTATCCTTCTACCGTGTGCATCTCTGCTTGTATCCTTCTGCCGTGTGCATCTCTGCTTGTATCCTTCTGCCGTGTGCATCTCTGCTTGTATCCTTCTGCCGTGTGCATCTCTGCTTGTATCCTTCTACCGTGTGCATCTCTGCTTGTATCCTTCTGTGCATGTCTGCTTGTATCCTTCTGTGCATCTCTGCTTGTATCCTTCTGCCGTGTGCATCTCTGCTTGTATCCTTCTGTGCCGTGTGCATCTCTGCTTGTATCCTTCTGCCGTGTGCATCTCTGCTTGTATCCTTCTACCGTGTGCATCTCTGCTTGTATCCTTCTGTGCATCTCTGTTGTATCCTTCTGCCGTGTGCATCTCTGCTTGTATCCTTCTGCCGTGTATCCTTCTGCATCTCTGCTTGTATCCTTCTACCGTGTGCATCTCTGCTTGTATCCTTCTACCGTGTGCATCTCTGCTTGTATCCTTCTACCGTGTGCATCTCTGCTTGTATCCTTCTGCCGTGTGCATCTCTGCTTGTATCCTTCTGCCGTGTGCATCTCTGCTTGTATCCTTCTGCCGTGTGCATCTCTGCTTGTATCCTTCTGCCGTGTGCATCTCTGCTTGTATCCTTCTGCCGTGTGCATCTCTGCTTGTATCCTTCTACCGTGTGCATCTCTGCTTGTATCCTTCTGCTTCGTGTGCATCTCTGCTTGTATCCTTCTGCCGTGTGCATCTCTGCTTGTATCCTTCTACCGTGTGCATCTCTGCTTGTATCCTTCTGCCGTGTGCATCTCTGCTTGTATCCTTCTACCGTGTGCATCTCTGCTTGTATCCTTCTGCCGTGTGCATCTCTGCTTGTATCCTTCTGCCGTGTGCATCTCTGCTTGTATCCTTCTACCGTGTGCATCTCTGCTTGTATCCTTCTGCCGTGTGCATCTCTGCTTGTATCCTTCTGCCGTGTGCATCTCTGCTTGTATCCTTCTACCGTGTGCATCTCTGCTTGTATCCTTCTACCGTGTGCATCTCTGCTTGTATCCTTCTACCGTATGCATCTCTGCTTGTATCCTTCTGCCGTGTGCATCTCTGCTTGTATCCTTCTGCCGTGTGCATCTCTGCTTGTATCCTTCTACCGTGTGCATCTCTGCTTGTATCCTTCTGCCGTGTGCATCTCTGCTTGTATCCTTCTGCCGTGTGCATCTCTGCTTGTATCCTTCTACCGTGTGCATCTCTGCTTGTATCCTTCTACCGTGTGCATCTCTGCTTGTATCCTTCTACCGTGTGCATCTCTGCTTGTATCCTTCTACCGTGTGCATCTCTGCTTGTATCCTTCTACCGTGTGCATCTCTGCTTGTATCCTTCTACCGTGTGCATTTCTGCTTGTATCCTTCTGCCTTGTGCATCTCTGCTTGTATCCTTCTACCGTGTGCATCTCTGCTTGTATCCTTCTACCGTGTGCATCTCTGCTTGTATCCTTCTACCGTGTGCATTTCTGCTTGTATCCTTCTGCCGTGTGCATCTCTGCTTGTATCCTTCTACCGTGTGCATCTCTGCTTGTATCCTTCTACCGTGTGCATCTCTGCTTGTATCCTTCTACCGTGTGCATCTCTGCTTGTATCCTTCTACCGTGTGCATCTCTGCTTGTATCCTTCTACCGTGTGCATCTCTGCTTGTATCCTTCTACCGTGTGCATTTCTGCTTGTATCCTTCTGCCGTGTGCATCTCTGCTTGTATCCTTCTACCGTGTGCATCTCTGCTTGTATCCTTCTACCGTGTGCATCTCTGCTTGTATCCTTCTACCGTGTGCATTTCTGCTTGTATCCTTCTGCCGTGTGCATCTCTGCTTGTATCCTTCTACCGTGTGCATCTCTGCTTGTATCCTTCTACCGTGTGCATCTCTGCTTGTATCCTTCTGCCGTGTGCATCTCTGCTTGTATCCTTCTACCGTGTGCATCTCTGCTTGTATCCTTCTACCGTGTGCATCTCTGCTTGTATCCTTCTGCCGTGTGCATCTCTGCTTGTATCCTTCTACCGTGTGCATCTCTGCTTGTATCCTTCTGCCGTGTGCATCTCTGCTTGTATCCTTCTACCGTGTGCATCTCTGCTTGTATCCTTCTACCGTGTGCATCTCTGCTTGTATCCTTCTGCCGTGTGCATCTCTGCTTGTATCATTCTACCGTGTGCATCTCTGCTTGTATCCTTCTGCCGTGTGCATCTCTGCTTGTATCCTTCTACCGTGTGCATCTCTGCTTGTATCCTTCTACCGTGTGCATCTCTGCTTGTATCCTTCTACCGTGTGCATCTCTGCTTGTATCGTTCTACCGTGTGCATCTCTGCTTGTATCCTTCTACCGTGTGCATCTCTGCTTGTATCCTTCTGCCGTGTGCATCTCTGCTTGTATCCTTCTACCGTGTGCATCTCTGCTTGTATCCTTCTACCGTGTGCATCTCTGCTTGTATCCTTCTACCGTGTGCATCTCTGCTTGTATCCTTCTACCGTGTGCATCTCTGCTTGTATCCTTCTACCGTGTGCATCTCTGCTTGTATCCTTCTACCGTGTGCATCTCTGCTTGTATCCTTCTACCGTGTGCATCTCTGCTTGTATCCTTCTACCGTGTGCATCTCTGCTTGTATCCTTCTACCGTGTGCATCTCTGCTTGTATCCTTCTGCCGTGTGCATCTCTGCTTGTATCCTTCTACCGTGTGCATCTCTGCTTGTATCCTTCTACCGTGTGAATCTCTGCTTGTATCCTTCTACCGTGTGCATCTCTGCTTGTATCCTTCTACCGTGTGCATCTCTGCTTGTATCCTTCTGCCGTGTGCATCTCTGCTTGTATCCTTCTACCGTGTGCATCTCTGCTTGTATCCTTCTGCCGTGTGCATCTCTGCTTGTATCCTTCTACCGTGTGCATCTCTGCTTGTATCCTTCTGCCGTGTGCATCTCTGCTTGTATCCTTCTGCCGTGTGCATCTCTGCTTGTATCCTTCTGCCGTGTGCATCTCTGCTTGTATCCTTCTGCCGTGTGCATCTCTGCTTGTATCCTTCTGCCGTGTGCATCTCTGCTTGTATCCTTCTACCGTGTGCATCTCTGCTTGTATCCTTCTACCGTGTGCATCTCTGCTTGTATCCTTCTGCCGTGTGCATCTCTGCTTGTATCCTTCTGCCGTGTGCATCTCTGCTTGTATCCTTCTACCGTGTGCATCTCTGCTTGTATCCTTCTGCCGTGTGCATCTCTGAGCGTATAATGTGAAGAAATAGCCTAATAGTTGATCAACATTTTAAGCTAAACGTTCTGATCTGTGGCATCAGCCTCATTGCTTTTAAAAGGTGTTTCTATACTAGTGGTGGTATTCATTTGGGATCTTTCCAATTCCACAACTTTCCCCAACTATGGTTGGAATAGAACAGGTTGACTTTTGTTTTTACTATGGGGGGGGGAGTAGATTGACATTGGCTAGTACTTTCGCTGTTTGTTAATGCATACTCATCTTATTGGCTGATGAAGAGTAAATACGAACAGTTCTTCCAATATCTTCAATTAGGCACCTATGGAATTGGATACGGAGAAAGTCACCTGATGTCCTCGATGTTCTGCACAGATTCTGTCAGACCCCAGGCCCTGACAGGGAATCTCAGTAAGAACAAAAATAATGGTTTTCCGAAAGTCCAAGGAGTGAAACAGGACAGCAAGAGGTCAAGGCATCTCTCACTAAATGGATGGATAAGAGAGAGAGAGAGAAGGAAGCAGAGAGAAAGAGAGAGAGAAGGAAGCAGAGAGAAAGAGAGAGAGAAGGAAGCAGAGAGAAAGAGAGAGAGAAGGAAGCAGAGAGAAAGAGAGAGAGAAGGAAGCAGAGAGAAAGAGAAGAGGAAGAGAGAGAAAGAAGAGAGAGAAAGAGAGAGAGAGAAGGAAGCAGAGAGAAAGAGAGAGAGAGAAGGAAGCAGAGAGAAAGAGAGAGAGAGAAGGAAGCAGAGAGAAAGAGAGAGAGAAGGAAGCAGAGAGAAAGAGAGAGAGAAGGAAGCAGAGAGAAAGAGAGAGAGAGAAGGAAGCAGAGAGAAAGAGAGAGAGAGCCCAACCCCAAGCCCAGCAGCATCAGCCCTAACCCAACCCCAGCAGCACCAACCCCAGCAGCACCAACACCAGCAGCACCAACACCAGCAGCACCAACACCAGCAGCACCATCCCCAGCAGTACCAACACTAGCAGCACCAACACCAGCAGCACCAACACCAGCAGCACCAACACCAGCAACACCAACACCAGCAACACCATTCTTTGATCACCATCATCATTATCTCTACCCTGTTCTCCCTGTACCTCTACCCTGGTTCCCATGTCTCTACCCTGTTCCCCCTGTACCTCTACCCTGTTCCCCCTGTACCTCTACCCTGTTCCCCTGTACCTCTACCCTGTTCCCCCTGTACCTCTACCCTGTTCCCCTGTACCTCTACCCTGTTCCCCCTGTACCTCTACCCTGGTCCCCCTGTATCTCTACCCTGTTGTCCCAGGACCCAGGGCCAACTCTGTTACATCCCTAGAATGCACTACAGCCTTCTATCAACCTATACTCCTAACTTAATCTCTGAAAGATATTTCCTCGTCTCCTTCGAATCAAGCTTTTTCTGATTATATCTGGAAAAGTCTGATTGTTCATTAGCTTTGTACGATCCCATCAGACTTCTTCTGCTCTCTATTCTGGCTACTTCATATTCTGTCCCAGTAATTCCTCATCCTGTTCAAGCTATAGTAGAGTCAATCCCCACTCATTCCATATTCTAACACTTAGTCTGTATTGTATTCCAGTTACGCCAGATTCCCTCATGTTTTATTCGATCCCCCCAGATTCCCAAACGACCCCCTCTTCTCCTGCCCGTCTCCTCTTCCTCCCTCCCTCCCTCTCTCTCCTCCTCCCCCCCCCAGTTTATTATGGGTGATTCATAATAAACTGGTCTTAAATAGATCTATAACTGAAAGCAAAACATAATCGAAGACCTAAACCTCCACTAGAGATCGGCATAAATGGTGTGACCTTTGACCACATTGAGGAAGCTTGGTACAGCATTGGATGGTCAATTATCATGGTGAAGTCCGTGGTCCTTCAATAGCTCAGTTGGTAGAGCATGGTGCTTGTAACGCCAGGGTAGTGGGTTCGATCCCCGGGACCACCCATGCGTAGAATGTATGCACACATGACTGTAAGTCGCTTTGGATAAAAGCGTCTGCTAAATGACATATATTATTAAGTCATATTGACAAAGTTGTTGTGAAGAATGGGGAGGGGTATGTATGTTATTAACAGATGTTCTTTGGGGGGTTTTTTTTTACACACAAAAAATCCACTGTACTAGTTGTCCAGGCTCTGATCTTGTCCCATCTTGATTACTGTCCGGTAATATGGTCAAGTGTTGAAAATAAAGACTTGGTAAAAGCTACAGCTGGCTCAAGAACAGAGCAGCACACCTTGCCCTTGTGAAAGACTGGCAGGAGAAACTGGCAGGAGAGACTGGCAGGAGAGACTGGCAGTCTCTCCTGCCAGTCTTTATTGCTCCTGCCAGTCTCTTCTTTCTTGCCAGTCTCTCCTGCCAGTCTTTCTCCTCTCTCCTGCCAGTCTCTCCTGCCAGTCTTTCTTGCCAGTCTTTCCAGTCTTTCTTGCCAGTCCTTCTTGCCAGTCTTTCTTGCCAGTCTCTCCTGCCAGTCTCTCCTGCCAGTCTTTCTTGCCAGTCTCTCCTGCCAGTCTCTCCTGCCAGTCTCTCCTGCCAGTCTCTCCTGCCAGTCTTTATTGCCAGTCTCTCCTGCCAGTCTCTCCTGCCAGTCTCTCCTGCCAGTCTCTCCTGCCAGTCTCTCCTGCCAGTCTCTCCTCCTCTCTACAGTAACATGACCTTAAATAAAAAGGATAAAACATAATCTCAGAGCTGTGGAAGGACACACACACACACACACACAATCTACGCACACATTATTCATGAGTTGTATTGTTTGTATACCGCTGTGTTTTAATGTGTCTGACTGTCCTTGTCTATCAGTGTATCAGTGTTTTGTGTTTTGTTGTGAACCCTGAAAAGAGTAGCTGCTGCCTCTGCAAAAAGCTAATGATAAACCAATATAAACAGAGACAAACACACGCACGCACACACACACACACACACACACACACACACACACACACACACACACACACACACACACACACACACACACACACACAGACACACACACACAGACACAGACACAGACACAGACGCACACACACACACACAGACACAGACACAGACACAGACACAGACACACACACGCACGCAGACACACACAGACACACACGCACGCACACAGACATACACACACACGCACGCAGACACACACACACACAGACACACACACAGACAGACACAGACACATACACACACACGCACGCAGACACACACACACACACAGACACAGACACATACACACACACGCATGCAGACACACACACACAGACACACACACAGACACAGACACATACACACAGACGCACGCAGACACACACACACGCGCACGCACACAGACACACACACAGACACAGACACATACACACACACGCACGCAGACACACACACACACACACACACACACACACACACACACACACACACACACACACACACACACACACACACACACACACACACACACACACACACACACACACACACACACACACACACACACACACACACACACACACACAGACACATATTGAAATATTCTCTCTCAGACCTTTCTGAATCTCTCTGTCTTTCGCAAAACAACATGGCCGCCTCATCTCCACACAATCAGATCTCCTTCTGTAACTGTGAGACCAGGTCATTTACACTTGATGGATGACTAACAGACGGAACTGAAAGGACAGACAAGCAAACCGTGTTTGCAGTTGTTTTCCCCTGGAGTTTCATTGGTGTTATTTGTATAAAATGTGACATTTCGGAGGAGCTCCTGTGAGCTCCCAATAGGAGAATGTGCTGTGGCATTTAGCCTGTGTGGCTTCGGTGTTTTAGTTAACGGGGTAGGAACCAACAGCAGGAGCTAGCTAGACAGACATTTTTCAAGAAGTGTATGTCTGTGTGTGTGTGTGTCTTTGTCTGTGTGTGTGTGTGTGTGTGTGTGTGTGTGTGTGTGTGTGTGTGTGTGTGTGTGTGTGTGTGTGTGTGTGTGTGTGTGTGTGTGTGTGTGTGTGTGTGTGTGTGTGTGTGTGTGTGTGTGTGTGTGTGTGTGTGTGTGTGGCGGTGCGTCTGTACCACAGGGAGATCTAGCTAGTCAGTCAGGCAGACGGTCCGCTGTGTATTCACTATCACATTCACTTTCTATCTTAAAACCCTTCAGACTTCAGTCAAATGTCCTCATTACTTACCATTAGGCTACCTGCTGGTTACTGACCCAATGCTCTAACCACTAGGCTACCTGCTGGTTACTGACCCAATGCTCTAACCACTAGGCTACCTGCTGGTTACTGACCCAATGCTCTAACCACTAGGCTACCTGCTGGTTACTGACCCAATGCTCTAACCACTAGGCTACCTGCTGGTTACTGACCCAATGCTCTAACCACTAGGCTACCTGCTGGTTACTGAATGCTCTAACCACTAGGCTACCTGCTGGTTAACCAATGCTCTAACCACTAGGCTACCTGCTGGTTACTGACCCAATGCTCTAACCACTAGGCTACCTGCTGGTTACTGACCCAATGCTCTAACCACTAGGCTACCTGCTGGTTACTGGCTCTAACAACACTCTAACCACTAGGCTACCTGCTGGTTACTGACCCAATGCTCTAACCACTAGGCTACCTGCTGGTTACTGACCCAATGCTCTAACCACTAGGCTACCTGCTGGTTACTGGCCACTGACCCAATGCCAACGCTCTAACCACTAGGCTACCTGCTGGTTACTGGCCCAACGCTCTAACCACTAGGCTACCTGCTGGTTACTGGCCCAACGCTCTAACCACTAGGCTACCTGCTGGTTACGAGTCCAACCTCTAACCACTAGGCTACCTGTTGGTTACTAGTCCAACGCTCTAACCACTAGGCTTCCTGCTGGTTACTAGCCCAACACTGTAACCACTAGGCTACCTGCTGGTTACTGGCCCAACACTCTGATCACTAGGTTACCTGCTGGTTACTGGTCCAACGCTCTCACCACTAGGCTACCTGCTGGTTACTGGCCCAACGCTCTAACCACTAGGCTACCTGCTGCTTACTGACCCAATGCTCTAACCACTAGGCTACCTGCTGGTTACTGGCCCAACGCTGTAACCACTAGGCTACCTGCTGGTTACTGGCCCAACGCTCTAACCACTAGGCTACCTGCTGGTTACGAGTCCAACCTCTAACCACTAGGCTACCTGCTGGTTACGAGTCCAACCTCTAACCACTAGGCTACCTGCTGGTTACTGGCCCAACACTCTAACCACTAGGCTACCTGCTGGTTACTGGCCCAACGCTCTAACCACTAGACTACCTGCTGGTTACTGGCCCAACGCTCTAACCACTAGACTACCTGCTGGTTACTGGCCCAACAGTCTAACCACTAGGATACCTGCTGGTTACTGAGCCAAAGCTCTAACCACTAGGCTACCTGCTGGTTACTGGCCCAACACTCTAACCACTAGGCTACCTGCTGGTTACTGACCCAACGCTCTAACCACTAGACTACCTGCAGCCTCCAGGTAGCCATGTTAGGAAACATAATTATACAATGAAGTCAAACTTCCTCATACAGTACGCCATTTATTAAACTTGACGCAAAAATTTGCTTTGCAATGAGAACGGGCCGTCTAGCTAACATGAGTAAATATAAATATTGCACTTTAAAAAAAAAACTTTATTTAACCTGGTTGCTTTGCAATGAGAAACGGGCCTAGTTAGAACATGAGTAAATATAAATATTGCTTTATTTAACCAGGTAGGCTAGTTGAGAACACCTTTATTTAATCTGGTAGGCTAGAACACCTTTATATAACCAGGTAGGCTAGTAGAGAACACTTTTATTTAACCAGGTAGGCTAGTTGAGAACACCTTTATATAACCAGGTAGGCTCGTTGAGAACACTTTATTTAACCAGGTAGGCTAGTTGAGAACACCTTTATATAACCAGGTAGGCTAGTTGAGAACACCTTTATATAACCAGGTAGGCTCGTTGAGAACACTTTTATTTAACCAGGTAGGCTAGTTGAGAACACCTTTATATAACCAGGTAGGCTAGTTGAGAACACCTTTATTTAACCAGGTAGGCTAGTTGAGAACACCTTTATATAACCAGGTAGGCTCGTTGAGAACACTTTTATTTAACCAGGTAGGCTAGTTGAGAACACCTTTATATAACCAGGTTAGAACACTTTTATTTAACCAGGTAGGCTAGTTGAGAACACCTTTATATAACCAGGTTAGGCCAGTTGAGAACAAGTTCTCATTTACATCTGTGACCTGGCCAAGAATAAAGCAAAGCAGTGAGACACACACAACATCACAATCATAGGCCTAATGAGACAAATTACCGTAAGTTGTTGCAATTAACAGGGATTGATTCTGCGCATTATTCTAAATTATATCATAAAAAAATCATTATGTACATTGAGAGATGGTCAGGGTTCTGATGGGGGGGGGGGGGTTGAATTCCAATCAGTGCCCTCCATCATAGCTGTAAAGTCATTAACTGGAACAGGAAATGGTTCCTTGTGAGTGATTTTCTTCTGTGGCCCCTGCTCCAACTAGAGTTATTCTTAGCCATGCTGGTAGCCCCAGGCAACAGTTGCTATGCATACATTATCATAAATACGCTTGGTGGCACAGAGAAGGGGAGTGGGGTTTGGGGGAGGTAGGGAGGTGGGGATATACCAGGGAGGGGAGTGGGGTTTGGGGGAGGTATGGAGGTGGGGACATACCAGAGAGGGGAGTGGGGTTTGGGGGAGGTGGGGAGGTGGGGATATACCAGGGAGGGGAGTGGGGTTTGGGGGAGGTGGGGAGGTGGGGAGGTGGGGAAATACCAGGGAGGGGAGTGGGGTTTGGGGGAGGTGGGGAGGTGGTGAGGTGGGGAAATACCAGGGAGGGGAGTGGGGTTTGGGGGAGGTGGGGAGGTGGGGAAATACCAGGGAGGGGAGTGGGGTTTGGGGGAGGTGGGGAGGTGGTGAGGTGGGGAAATACCAGGGAGGGGAGTGGGGTTTGGGGGAGGTGGGGGGGCAGGGATATACCAGGGAGGGGAATGGGGTTTGGGGGAGGTGGGGAGGTAGGGATATACCAGGGAGGGGAGTGGGGTTTGGGGGAGGTGGGGGGCAGGGATATACCAGGGAGGGGAGTGGGGTTTGGGGGAGGTGGGGGGCAGGGATATACCAGGGAGGGGAGTGGGGTTTGGGGGAGGTGGGGCGGTAGGGATATACCAGGGAGGGGAGTGGGGTTTGAATGATCAGAATGATTGATTTCTGAGAGGAGAGACGACATAACAGTTTGACAATCAGAATGATTGATTTCGACATAACAATTTGTGCCCAGCACCAAAGGCAGACACACACACACACACACACACACACACACACACACACACACACACACACACACACACACACACACACACACACACACACACACACACACACACACACAGCATAGATGGAGTGGTAAGCAGTGAAGGGGCCATTGTTTAAAACTCCAAGGGGTGAGGAATGTCTCCTCAGTGGGTTGATGGGGTGTTTCGCTCAGTATCAAGAGAAAAAGTGTGTGTGTGCGTGTGTGCATGTGTGCGTGTGTTCGTGCGTGTGTGTGTGTGTGTGGGCATGCCAACAGTACCTACCACACGTCCAAGGTTTAGTTTATGATCATCGTATGGTGTGGGCAGATGTTTGTTGCTCACTTCCCAGACGGAGAAAACTATACCATGTAACCATAGAAACAGTACTTATATTGTTATGTACTGTAGCTTAACTTTGACCTGGCGAGGGGCCGAGGGTCGAGGGGTCGAGGGGCTGAGGGGCCGAGGGGTCGAGGGGCCGAGGGGTCGAGGGGTCGAGGGGTTGAGGGGCCGAGGGGCTGAGAGGTTGAAGTCTCATCCGTTTTCAGTGTTTAAAGCAGCAATCAGCGGTTGAAACCATAACATTAACTAAGCGTTTTCCTGTTTCCGTGGAGATACAAGGATATCAAGATGATAGTTTTAACCGTGTTATGAGGCTGTACAGTGTTTGTTGACACTTACTTCGTTTTAAAACATCGGAGTAAAACAAGCTTATATTTTGGGTTCTGATGGAGTTCGACAGTTGAACTAAGCTCATGAGCCACTTATAAATAAGATTCTACAATAATCAATGGGTACATATCATTCATTTATAAATCCAGAAATGGATGTAGAAAATTTAGATTGCCCCTTTTTAAGGAGAAGTTTATCTGAAGTTCCTTGTATAATAGTTGTATCTATTATCAAAGTTTATTATGAGTATTTCTGTAAATTGATGTGGCTCTCTGCAAAATTACCGCATGTTTTGGAACTACTGAACATAACACGCCAATGCAAAATGAGATTTTTGGATATAAATATTAACTTTATCGAACAAAACATACATGTATTGTGTAAACTGAAGTCCTATGAGTGTCATCTGATGAAGATCATCAAAGGTTAGTGATGAATTGTATCTATATTTCTGCTTTTTGGCTGAAACTCCTCTCTTTGGCTGGAAAAATGGCTGTTTTTCTGTGACTTGGTGGTGACCTAACATAATATATGTTGTGCTTTCGCTGTAAAGCATTTTTGAAATCGGACACGTTGGGTAGATTAGCAAGAAGTTTATCCTTCATTTACTGTATTTTTGACTTTCATAATTGTTTGTGGAGCTTTCGATGTAAAGCCTTTTTGAAATCAGGCACTGTGGCTGGATTGATGAGAATTTCATCATTAAAATGGTTTATAATACATGTATGTTTGAGAAAATTGATTTATGAGATTTCTGTTGTTTGACCTTAGCGCCCTGCAATTTCATTGGCTGTTGGCGAGGGGTTCCGCTGGTGGAACGGGGTTCCCAGACCGCTGTGTCAGATTTAAAAAAATAAAAAATTCTAAAAAGCATATTCTGAGTACGGCGCTCAGAACCCAAACCGCCATGTTGGAGTCAACAGAAGTCAGAAATAGCATTATAAATATTCACTTACCTTTGATGATCTTCATCAGAATGCACTCCCAGGAATCCCTGTTCGGCAATAAATGTTTGATTTGTTCAATAGAGTTTGTCATTTATGTTCAAACCCCTCCTTTTGTTTAGTAAACAAATCGAAACTCACGAGGCGCAGGCAAGTCCAGCGGAAATGTTGGATGAAAATTCCAAAAAGTTATATTACTGGTCGTAGAACGTTATCAAAAAATGTATAGAATCAATCTTTAGGATGTTTTTATCATGAATCTTCAATAATGTCCCAACCGGAGAAGTCCTTTGTCTGTAGAAAAGTAATGAAACGAGAGGTAACTTTCTCATGACCGCGCGTCACAAGCTCGTGGCTCTCTGCCAGACGAGCTTTGAAAAACTACAAAACTCAGATTTCCAACTTCCTGGTTGGATTTTTTCTCAGGTTTTTGCCTGCCATGTGAGTTCTGTTATACTCACAGACATCATTCAAACTGTTTTAGAAACTTCAGACTGTTTTATATCCAATAAGACTTATAATATGCATATATTAGCATCTGGGACTGAGTAGGAGGTAGTTTACTCTGGGCACGCTTTTCATCCAAAAGTGAAAATGCTGCCCACCTAGCCCAAACAGCTTTTAAGAAATACTGGAGAAACACAACATGAATCTAATAATTTCTCATGAATCATTCCTCGTGAATTGTTCCTCATGACTCGTTCCGTGAATCGTTCCTCGTGAATCGTTCCTCGTGAATCATTCCTCGTGAATCGTTCCTCGTTAATCGTTCCCCGTGAATTGTTCCTCATGACTCGTTCCGTGAATCGTTCCTCGTGAATTGCTCCTTGTGAATTGTTCCTCATGACTCGTTCCGTGAATCGTTCCTCGTGAATCGTTCCTTGTGAATCGCTCCTTGTGAATCGTTCCTCGTTTTAAATGCATTCGACCCGCTCATTTAAAATCTTCCTGAAATCTAATGTATAGACGTTATGTAAATTATACTATACTATATATTACATGGGACTTGTATTCTTATAGTTCTGATCTTTGTTTGACCTGGTGCAGGCGTTAAAGTCACTTCTCTTCCTCATTGCATCACTTCCTCATTGCATCACTTCCTCATTGCATCACTTCCTCATTGCATCACTTTCTCATTGCATCACTTCCTCATTGCATCACTTCCTCATTGCAGAAGCATTACTCTAGATATTCCAGAAGTATATGCATTCGATGTACAGTCGTAATGTAACCTATACGTGGGGTTTTAAATGACGCTTCACATTTGTGATATTAGGAGATGTGTTGTATATGATTATGTCTCTATGATACCTGACACACTGTACAGGACTGACTCCCCACTGTACAGGACTGACTCCCCACTGTACAGGACTGACTCCCCACTGTACAGGACTGACTCCCCACTGTACAGGACTGACTCCCCAAACACACTGTACAGGACTGACTCCCCACTGTACAGGACTGACTCCCCACTGTACAGGACTGACTCCCCACTGTACAGGACTGACTCCCCAAACACACTGTACAGGACTGACTCCCCACTGTACAGGACTGACTCCCCACTGTACAGGACTGACTCCCCAAACACACTGTACAGGACTGACTCCCCAAAAACACTGTACAGGACTGACTCCCCAAACACACTGTACAGGACTGACTCCCCAAACACACTGTACAGGTCTGACTCCCACTGTATAGGACTGACTCCCCAAACACACTGTACAGGACTGACTCCCCAAACACACTGTACAGGTCTGACTCCCCACTGTATAGGACTGACTCCCCAAACACACTGTACAGGACTGACTCCCCAAACACACTGTACAGGACTGACTCCCCAAACACACTGTACAGGACTGACTCCCCAAACACACTGTACAGGACTGACTCCCCAAACACACTGTACAGGACTGACTCCCCAAACACACTGTACAGGACTGACTCCCCAAACACACTGTACAGGACTGACTCCCCAAACACACTGTACAGGACTGACTCCCCAAACACACTGTACAGGACTGACTCCCCACTGTACAGGACTGACTCCCCACTGTACAGGACTGACTCCCACTGTACAGGACTGACTCCCCACTGTACAGGACTGACTCCCCAAACACACTGTACAGGACTGACTCCCCAAACACACTGTACAGGACTGACTCCCCAAACACACTGTACAGGACTGACTCCCCACTGTACAGGACTGACTCCCCAAACACACTGTACAGGTCTGACTCCCCACTGTATAGGACTGACTCCCCAAACACACTGTACAGGACTGACTCCCCAAACACACTGTACAGGACTGACTCCCCAAACACACTGTACAGGACTGACTCTCCAAACACACTGTACAGGACTGACTCTCCAAACACACTGTACAGGACTGACTCCCCAAACACACTGTACAGGACTGACTCCCCAAAAACACTGTACAGGACTGACTACACACTGTACAGGACTGACTCCCCAAACACACTGTACAGGTCTGACTCCCCACTGTATAGGACTGACTCCCCAAACACACTGTACAGGACTGACTCCCCAAACACACTGTACAGGACTGACTCCCCAAACACACTGTACAGGACTGACTCCCCAAACACACTGTACAGGACTGACTCCCCACTGTACAGGACTGACTCCCCAAACACACTGTACAGGACTGACTCCCCACTGTACAGGACTGACTCCCCAAACACACTGTACAGGACTGACTCCCCAAACACACTGTACAGGACTGACTCCCCAAACACACTGTACAGGACTGACTCCCCAAACACACTGTACAAGACTGACTCCCCAAACACACTGTACAGGACTGACTCCCCAAACACACTGTACAGGACTGACTCCCCACTGTACAGGACTGACTCCCCAAACACACTGTACAGGACTGACTCCCCAAACACACTGTACAGGTCTGACTCCCCACTGTATAGGACTGACTCCCCAAACACACTGTACAGGACTGACTCCCCAAACACACTGTACAGGACTGACTCCCCAAAAACACTGTACAGGACTGACTCCCCAAACACACTGTACAGGACTGACTCCCCACTGTACAGGACTGACTCCCCAAACACACTGTACAGGACTGACTCCCCAAACACACTGTACAGGACTGACTCCCCAAACACACTGTACAGGACTGACTCCCCAAACACACTGTACAGGACTGACTCCCCACTGTACAGGACTGACTCCCCAAACACACTGTACAGGACTGACTCCCCAAACACACTGTACAGGACTGACTCCCCAAACACACTGTACAGGACTGACTCCCCAAACACACTGTACAGGACTGACTCCCCAAACACACTGTACAAGACTGACTCCCCAAACACACTGTACAGGACTGACTCCCCAAACACACTGTACAGGACTGACTCCCCACTGTACAGGACTGACTCCCCAAACACACTGTACAGGACTGACTCCCCAAACACACTGTACAGGACTGACTCCCCAAACACACTGTACAGGACTGACTCCCCAAACACACTGTACAGGACTTGTGAATCGCTCCTTGTGAATCGTTCCTCGTTTTAAATGCATTCGACCCGCTCATTTAAAATCTTCCTGAAATCTAATGTATAGACGTTATGTAAATTATACTATACTATATATTACATGGGACTTGTATTCTTATAGTTCTGATCTTTGTTTGACCTGGTGCAGGCGTTAAAGTCACTTCTCTTCCTCATTGCATCACTTCCTCATTGCATCACTTCCTCATTGCATCACTTCCTCATTGCATCACTTTCTCATTGCATCACTTCCTCATTGCATCACTTCCTCATTGCAGAAGCATTACTCTAGATATTCCAGAAGTATATGCATTCGATGTACAGTCGTAATGTAACCTATACGTGGGGTTTTAAATGACGCTTCACATTTGTGATATTAGGAGATGTGTTGTATATGATTATGTCTCTATGATACCTGACACACTGTACAGGACTGACTCCCCACTGTACAGGACTGACTCCCCACTGTACAGGACTGACTCCCCACTGTACAGGACTGACTCCCCACTGTACAGGACTGACTCCCCAAACACACTGTACAGGACTGACTCCCCACTGTACAGGACTGACTCCCACTGTACAGGACTGACTCCCCACTGTACAGGACTGACTCCCCAAACACACTGTACAGGACTGACTCCCCACTGTACAGGACTGACTCCCCACTGTACAGGACTGACTCCCCAAACACACTGTACAGGACTGACTCCCCAAAAACACTGTACAGGACTGACTCCCCAAACACACTGTACAGGACTGACTCCCCAAACACACTGTACAGGTCTGACTCCCCACTGTATAGGACTGACTCCCCAAACACACTGTACAGGACTGACTCCCCAAACACACTGTACAGGTCTGACTCCCCACTGTATAGGACTGACTCCCCAAACACACTGTACAGGACTGACTCCCCAAACACACTGTACAGGACTGACTCCCCAAACACACTGTACAGGACTGACTCCCCAAACACACTGTACAGGACTGACTCCCCAAACACACTGTACAGGACTGACTCCCCAAACACACTGTACAGGACTGACTCCCCAAACACACTGTACAGGACTGACTCCCCAAACACACTGTACAGGACTGACTCCCCAAACACACTGTACAGGACTGACTCCCCACTGTACAGGACTGACTCCCCACTGTACAGGACTGACTCCCCACTGTACAGGACTGACTCCCCACTGTACAGGACTGACTCCCCAAACACACTGTACAGGACTGACTCCCCAAACACACTGTACAGGACTGACTCCCCAAACACACTGTACAGGACTGACTCCCCACTGTACAGGACTGACTCCCCAAACACACTGTACAGGTCTGACTCCCCACTGTATAGGACTGACTCCCCAAACACACTGTACAGGACTGACTCCCCAAACACACTGTACAGGACTGACTCCCCAAACACACTGTACAGGACTGACTCTCCAAACACACTGTACAGGACTGACTCTCCAAACACACTGTACAGGACTGACTCCCCAAACACACTGTACAGGACTGACTCCCCAAAAACACTGTACAGGACTGACTACACACTGTACAGGACTGACTCCCCAAACACACTGTACAGGTCTGACTCCCCACTGTATAGGACTGACTCCCCAAACACACTGTACAGGACTGACTCCCCAAACACACTGTACAGGACTGACTCCCCAAACACACTGTACAGGACTGACTCCCCAAACACACTGTACAGGACTGACTCCCCACTGTACAGGACTGACTCCCCAAACACACTGTACAGGACTGACTCCCCACTGTACAGGACTGACTCCCCAAACACACTGTACAGGACTGACTCCCCAAACACACTGTACAGGACTGACTCCCCAAACACACTGTACAGGACTGACTCCCCAAACACACTGTACAAGACTGACTCCCCAAACACACTGTACAGGACTGACTCCCCAAACACACTGTACAGGACTGACTCCCCACTGTACAGGACTGACTCCCCAAACACACTGTACAGGACTGACTCCCCAAACACACTGTACAGGTCTGACTCCCCACTGTATAGGACTGACTCCCCAAACACACTGTACAGGACTGACTCCCCAAACACACTGTACAGGACTGACTCCCCAAAAACACTGTACAGGACTGACTCCCCAAACACACTGTACAGGACTGACTCCCCACTGTACAGGACTGACTCCCCAAACACACTGTACAGGACTGACTCCCCAAACACACTGTACAGGACTGACTCCCCAAACACACTGTACAGGACTGACTCCCCAAACACACTGTACAGGACTGACTCCCCACTGTACAGGACTGACTCCCCAAACACACTGTACAGGACTGACTCCCCAAACACACTGTACAGGACTGACTCCCCAAACACACTGTACAGGACTGACTCCCCAAACACACTGTACAGGACTGACTCCCCAAACACACTGTACAAGACTGACTCCCCAAACACACTGTACAGGACTGACTCCCCAAACACACTGTACAGGACTGACTCCCCACTGTACAGGACTGACTCCCCAAACACACTGTACAGGACTGACTCCCCAAACACACTGTACAGGACTGACTCCCCAAACACACTGTACAGGACTGACTCCCCAAACACACTGTACAGGACTTGTGAATCGCTCCTTGTGAATCGTTCCTCGTTTTAAATGCATTCGACCCGCTCATTTAAAATCTTCCTGAAATCTAATGTATAGACGTTATGTAAATTATACTATACTATATATTACATGGGACTTGTATTCTTATAGTTCTGATCTTTGTTTGACCTGGTGCAGGCGTTAAAGTCACTTCTCTTCCTCATTGCATCACTTCCTCATTGCATCACTTCCTCATTGCATCACTTTCTCATTGCATCACTTCCTCATTGCATCACTTCCTCATTGCAGAAGCATTACTCTAGATATTCCAGAAGTATATGCATTCGATGTACAGTCGTAATGTAACCTATACGTGGGGTTTTAAATGACGCTTCACATTTGTGATATTAGGAGATGTGTTGTATATGATTATGTCTCTATGATACCTGACACACTGTACAGGACTGACTCCCCACTGTACAGGACTGACTCCCCACTGTACAGGACTGACTCCCCACTGTACAGGACTGACTCCCCACTGTACAGGACTGACTCCCCACTGTACAGGACTGACTCCCCAAACACACTGTACAGGACTGACTCCCCACTGTACAGGACTGACTCCCCACTGTACAGGACTGACTCCCCACTGTACAGGACTGACTCCCCAAACACACTGTACAGGACTGACTCCCCACTGTACAGGACTGACTCCCCACTGTACAGGACTGACTCCCCAAACACACTGTACAGGACTGACTCCCCAAAAACACTGTACAGGACTGACTCCCCAAACACACTGTACAGGACTGACTCCCCAAACACACTGTACAGGTCTGACTCCCCACTGTATAGGACTGACTCCCCAAACACACTGTACAGGACTGACTCCCCAAACACACTGTACAGGTCTGACTCCCCACTGTATAGGACTGACTCCCCAAACACACTGTACAGGACTGACTCCCCAAACACACTGTACAGGACTGACTCCCCAAACACACTGTACAAGGACTGACTCCCCAAACACACTGTACAGGACTGACTCCCCAAACACACTGTACAGGACTGACTCCCCAAACACACTGTACAGGACTGACTCCCCAAACACACTGTACAGGACTGACTCCCCAAACACACTGTACAGGACTGACTCCCCAAACACAGTGTACAGGACTGACTCCCCACTGTACAGGACTGACTCCCCACTGTACAGGACTGACTCCCCACTGTACAGGACTGACTCCCCACTGTACAGGACTGACTCCCCACTGTACAGGACTGACTCCTCAAACACACTGTACAGGACTGACTCCCCAAACACACTGTACAGGACTGACTCCCCAAACACACTGTACAGGACTGACTCCCCACTGTACAGGACTGACTCCCCAAACACACTGTACAGGTCTGACTCCCCACTGTATAGGACTGACTCCCCAAACACACTGTACAGGACTGACTCCCCAAACACACTGTACAGGACTGACTCCCCAAACACACTGTACAGGACTGACTCTCCAAACACACTGTACAGGACTGACTCTCCAAACACACTGTACAGGACTGACTCCCCAAACACACTGTACAGGACTGACTCCCCAAAAACACTGTACAGGACTGACTACACACTGTACAGGACTGACTCCCAAACACACTGTACAGGTCTGACTCCCCACTGTATAGGACTGACTCCCCAAACACACTGTACAGGACTGACTCCCCAAACACACTGTACAGGACTGACTCCCCAAACACACTGTACAGGACTGACTCCCCAAACACACTGTACAGGACTGACTCCCCACTGTACAGGACTGACTCCCAAACACACTGTACAGGACTGACTCCCCACTGTACAGGACTGACTCCCCAAACACACTGTACAGGACTGACTCCCCAAACACACTGTACAGGACTGACTCCCCAAACACACTGTACAGGACTGACTCCCCAAACACACTGTACAAGACTGACTCCCCAAACACACTGTACAGGACTGACTCCCCAAACACACTGTACAGGACTGACTCCCCACTGTACAGGACTGACTCCCCAAACACACTGTACAGGACTGACTCCCCAAACACACTGTACAGGTCTGACTCCCCACTGTATAGGACTGACTCCCCAAACACACTGTACAGGACTGACTCCCCAAAAACACTGTACAGGACTGACTCCCCAAACACACTGTACAGGACTGACTCCCCACTGTACAGGACTGACTCCCCAAACACACTGTACAGGACTGACTCCCCAAACACACTGTACAGGACTGACTCCCCAAACACACTGTACAGGTCTGACTCCCCACTGTATAGGACTGACTCCCCAAACACACTGTACAGGACTGACTCCCCAAACACACTGTACAGGACTGACTCCCCAAACACACTGTACAGGACTGACTCCCCAAACACACTGTACAGGACTGACTCCCCACTGTACAGGACTGACTCCCCAAACACACTGTACAGGACTGACTCCCCAAACACACTGTACAGGACTGACTCCCCAAACACACTGTACAGGACTGACTCCCCAAACACACTGTACAGGACTGACTCCCCAAACACACTGTACAAGACTGACTCCCCAAACACACTGTACAGGACTGACTCCCCAAACACACTGTACAGGACTGACTCCCCACTGTACAGGACTGACTCCCCACTGTACAGGACTGACTCCCCAAACACACTGTACAGGACTGACTCCCCAAACACACTGTACAGGACTGACTCCCCAAACACACTGTACAGGACTTGTGAATCGCTCCTTGTGAATCGTTCCTCGTTTTAAATGCATTCGACCCGCTCATTTAAAATCTTCCTGAAATCTAATGTATAGACGTTATGTAAATTATACTATACTATATATTACATGGGACTTGTATTCTTATAGTTCTGATCTTTGTTTGACCTGGTGCAGGCGTTAAAGTCACTTCTCTTCCTCATTGCATCACTTCCTCATTGCATCACTTCCTCATTGCATCACTTTCTCATTGCATCACTTCCTCATTGCATCACTTCCTCATTGCAGAAGCATTACTCTAGATATTCCAGAAGTATATGCATTCGATGTACAGTCGTAATGTAACCTATACGTGGGGTTTTAAATGACGCTTCACATTTGTGATATTAGGAGATGTGTTGTATATGATTATGTCTCTATGATACCTGACACACTGTACAGGACTGACTCCCCACTGTACAGGACTGACTCCCCACTGTACAGGACTGACTCCCCACTGTACAGGACTGACTCCCCAAACACACTGTACAGGACTGACTCCCCACTGTACAGGACTGACTCCCCACTGTACAGGACTGACTCCCCACTGTACAGGACTGACTCCCCACTGTACAGGACTGACTCCCCAAACACACTGTACAGGACTGACTCCCCACTGTACAGGACTGACTCCCCAAACACACTGTACAGGACTGACTCCCCAAACACACTGTACAGGACTGACTCCCCAAAAACACTGTACAGGACTGACTCCCCAAACACACTGTACAGGTCTGACTCCCCACTGTATAGGACTGACTCCCCAAACACACTGTACAGGACTGACTCCCCAAACACACTGTACAGGACTGACTCCCCAAACACACTGTACAGGACTGACTCCCCACTGTACAGGACTGACTCCCCAAACACACTGTACAGGACTGACTCCCAAACACACTGTACAGGACTGACTCCCCAAAACACTGTACAGGACTGACTCCCCAAACACACTGTACAGGTCTGACTCCCTACTGTATAGGACTGACTCCCCAAACACACTGTACAGGACTGACTCCCCAAACACACTGTACAGGACTGACTCCCCAAACACACTGTACAGGACTGACTCCCCAAACACACTGTACAGGACTGACTCCCCACTGTACAGGACTGACTCCCCAAACACACTGTACAGGACTGACTCCCCAAACACACTGTACAGGACTGACTCCCCAAAAACACTGTACAGGACTGACTCCCCAAACACACTGTACAGGACTGACTCCCCACTGTACAGGACTGACTCCCCAAACACACTGTACAGGACTGACTCCCCAAACACACTGTACAGGACTGACTCCCCAAACACACTGTACAGGTCTGACTCCCCACTGTATAGGACTGACTCCCCAAACACACTGTACAGGACTGACTCCCCAAACACACTGTACAGGACTGACTCCCCAAACACACTGTACAGGACTGACTCCCCACTGTACAGGACTGACTCCCCAAACACACTGTACAGGACTGACTCCCCAAACACACTGTACAGGACTGACTCCCCAAACACACTGTACAGGACTGACTCCCCAAACACACTGTGCAGGACTGACTCCCCAAACACACTGTACAAGACTGACTCCCCAAACACACAGTACAGGACTGACTCCCCAAACACACTGTACAGGACTGACTCCCCACTGTACAGGACTGACTCCCCAAACACACTGTACAGGACTGACTCCCCAAACACACTGTACAGGTCTGACTCCTCACTGTATAGGACTGACTCCCCAAACACACTGTACAGGACTGACTCCCCAAACACACTGTACAGGACTGACTCCCCAAACACACTGTACAGGACTGACTCCCCAAACACACTGTACAGGACTGACTCCCCAAAAACACTGTACAGGACTGACTCCCCAAACACACTGTACAGGACTGACTCCCCACTGTACAGGACTGACTCCCCAAACACACTGTACAGGACTGACTCCCCAAACACACTGTACAGGACTGACTCCCCAAACACACTGTACAGGTCTGACTCCCCACTGTATAGGACTGACTCCCCAAACACACTGTACAGGACTGACTCCCCAAACACACTGTACAGGTCTGACTCCCCACTGTATAGGACTGACTCCCCAAACACACTGTACAGGACTGACTCCCCAAACACACTGTACAGGACTGACTCCCCAAACACACTGTACAGGACTGACTCCCCAAACACACTGTACAGGACTGACTCCCCAAACACACTGTACAGGACTGACTCCCCACTGTACAGGACTGACTCCCCACTGTACAGGACTGACTCCCCACTGTACAGGACTGACTCCCCAAACACACTGTACAGGACTGACTCCCCAAACACACTGTACAGGACTGACTCCCCAAACACACTGTACAGGACTGACTCCCCACTGTACAGGACTGACTCCCCAAACACACTGTACAGGACTGACTCCCCAAACACACTGTACAGGACTGACTCCCCACTGTACAGGACTGACTCCCCAAACAAATTGTACAGGACTGACTCCCCAAACACACTGTACAGGACTGACTCCCCAAACCCACTGTATAGGACTGACTCCCTATAGGGACAGAGCTGGGATGGAGGGATAGAGGGACAGAGCTGGGATGGATGGATAGAGGGACATAGCTGGGATGGAGGGATAGAGGGACAGAGCTGGGATGGAGGGATAGAGGGATAGAGCTGGGATAGAGAGATAGAGGGACAGAGCTGGGATGGAGGGATAGAGGGACAGAGATGGGATGGAGGGATAGAGAGATAGAGGGATAGAGGGACAGAGCTGGGATAGAGGGATAGAGGGACAGAGCTGGGATAGAGAGATAGGAGAGATAGAGGGACAGAGCTGGGATGGAGGGATAGAGAGATGGAGGGACAGAGCTGGGATAGAGGGATAGAGCTGGGATATAGGGACAGAGCTGGGATAGAGGGATAGAGCTGGGATAGAGGGATAGAGAGATATAGGGATAGAACTGGGATAGAGAGACAGAGCTGGGATAGAGGGACAGAGCTGGGATATAGGGACAGAGAGATAGAGGGACAGAGCTGGGATATAGGGACAGAGAGATAGAGGGACAGATCTGAGATGGAGGGATAGAGAGATGGAGGGACAGAGCTGGGATAGAGGGACAGAGCTGGGATAGAGGGATAGAGGGACAGAGCTGGGATAGAGAGATAGGAGAGATAGAGGGACAGAGCTGGGATGGAGGGATAGAGAGATGGAGGGACAGAGCTGGGATAGAGGGATAGAGCTGGGATATAGGGACAGAGCTGGGATAGAGGGATAGAGCTGGGATAGAGGGATAGAGAGATAGAGAGACAGAGCTGGGATAGAGAGACAGAGCTGGGATAGAGGGACAGAGCTGGGATATAGGGACAGAAAGATAGAGGGACAGAGCTGGGATATAGGGACAGAGAGATAGAGGGACAGATCTGAGATGGAGGGATAGAGAGATGGAGGGACAGAGCTGGGATAGAGGGACAGAGCTGGGATAGAGGGACAAAGCTGGGATAGAGGGATAGAGAGATATAGGGATATAGATATAGGGATATAGATATAGAGGGACAGAGCTGGGATAGAGGGACAGAGCTGGGATAGAGGGATAGAGAGATATAGGGATAGAGAGAGAGGGACAGAGCTGGGATGGAGGGATAGAGAGATATAGGGATAGAGAGAGGGACAGAGCTGGGATAGAGGGATAGGGGGACAGAGCTGGGATAGAGGGACAGAGCTGGGATAGAGGGATAGGGGGACAGAGCTGGGATAGAGGGACAGAGCTGGGATAGAGGGACAGATCTGGGAAAGAGAGATAGAGATAGAAAGGTATACATGCATGATGCAGTGAAGTAAATGTTCAGCAACATGTCCTATTGGTTTCAACAGCTCACTTAGACTGATATTATCCCTTCCCCACTCTGTCTCTCTCTATTCCCCTCTCTTCCTCTGTCTCTCTCTCTCTCAATTAGATTAACTTAAATGCAAAGTGCTTTATTGGCATGGGAAGCATACAGTACGTGTACATTGCCAAAGCAAGTGAAATAGATAATAAACAAAAGTGAAGTAAACATTCAGAAATGAACAGTAAACATTAAACTGATAGAAATGAACTCCCTCTCTCTGTGTCTTTCTCTCTGAGTCTCTGTGTCTCTGTGTGTCTGAGTCTCTGTCTCTCTGTGTCTTTCTCTCTGAGTCTGAGTCTCTCTGTGTCTCTGTGTGTCTGAGTCTCTGTCTCTCTGTGTCTTTCTCTCTGAGTCTCTGAGTCTCTCTGTGTCTCTGTGTGTCTGAGTCTCTGTCTCTCTGTGTCTTTCTCTCTGAGTCTCTGAGTCTCTCTGTGTCTCTCTGTGTCTTTCTCTCTGAGTCTCTCTCTCTCTCTCTCGCTCTCTCTCTGTCTCTCTCTCTCTCTCTGTCTCTCTCTCTCATGGCTGTTCACACCGATGAAAGGGGATAGATCTAGGTTTGAAGGATAGACTGGCTCTAAACTGGGAAGGTTGAGGCACAGCTCTGTTCTTCCATTGATTCTCCCCTTAGAGACTTTGGTTTGAAAGGACTGATGGATGAAAAGAACTGACTTACTTGACTTCTCTGGGGAGGTCATAGGTCATTCCCAATCTTCCTCCAGCAGGTCAGGCTCTGTGTTCAGCACTTTTCTTCATATATGTGTTCCAAAATGCAGCTTATTCCCTCCGAAATGCACCCTATTCCCTCCAAAATGCACCCTATTCCCTCCAAAATGCACCCTATTCCCTCCAAAATGCACCCTATTCCCTCCAAAATTCACCCTATTCCCTCCAAAATTCACCAAATTCCCTCCAATATGCACTCCCTTCCCTCCATAATGCACCCTATTCCCTCTAAATTGCACCCTATTCCCTCCTAGTGGCACCCTATTCCCTCTAAATTGCACCCTATTCCGTCCAAATGGCACCCTATTCCCTCTAAATTGCACCCTATTCCGTCCAAATGGCACCCTATTCCCTCTAAATTGCACCCTATTCTGTCCAAATGGCACCCTATTCCCTCCAAATGCCACCCTGTTCCATATATAGTGCACTCCTTTGACCAGGACCCATAAGGTGACATTTGAAACACAACCAACTTCTTCCAAGAATGATCCTGCTTCTGTTCTGCATCATTGTCCAATCAATTCAGAGAATCTAAGGGTGAGGATACAAGGAAAGGATACAAAGAAAGGATACAAGGAAAGCAGTAGTGTCAGACTTTTAGGAAGCATCTCTGACCTCATCAATCCCCCAGAGTACAACTCTGACCTCATCAATCCCCAGGGTACAATTCTGACCTCATCAATCCCCAGGGTACAACTCTGACCTCATCAATCCTCCAGAGTACAGCTCTGACCTCATCAATCCCCCAGGGTACAACTCTGACCTCATCAATCCCTCCGGGTACAACTCTGACCTCATCAATCCACCAGGGTACAACTCTGACCTCATCAATCCCCCAGAGTACAACTCTGACCTCATCAATCCCTCCGGGTACAACTCTGACCTCATCAATCCCCAGGGTACACCTCTGACCTCATCAATCCCCCAGGGTACAACTCTGACCTCATCAATCCCTCAGGGTACAACTCTGACCTCATCAATCACTCAGGGTACAACTCTGACCTCATCAATCTCCCAGGGTACAACTCTGACCTCATCAATCACTCAGGGTACAACTCTGACCTCATCAATCCTCTAGAGTACAACTCTGACCTCATCAATCACTCAGGGTACAACTCTGACCTCATCAATTCTCTAGAGTACAACTCTGACCTCATCAATCCCCCAGAGTACAACTCTGACCTCATCAAACCTGAAAAGGAATTAGAGGAAACAAGGACAGAGGAAGCAAGAATTGTAGAGCTGGTAACATTTTCAGAAACAGCCATGTTGTTTTAAAATGGTCTTTTCTCTTCTGACCATGAACTAATCTGTTTTTTACTCTCTCTCTCTCTCCTTTTCTCTCTGTTCTCCTCGTCTCCTCGTCTCCTCTCCACTGATGACATCACTCATGGCTCAATTACTCAACCACAGGTAAGCACTCTCAATTCTCGCCTTGATTGTGTGTGTGTGTATGTGTGTGTGTGTGTGTTTGCCTGTGTGCGTATGTGTGTGTGTAAGCATTCCCACCACTCCGGTGTGTGTGTGTGTGTGTGTATGTGTGTGTGTGTAAGCATTCCCAACACTCCGGTGTGTGTGTGTGTGTGTGTGTGTGTGTGTGTGTGTGTGTGTGTGTGTGTGTGTGTGTGTGTGTGTGTGTGTGTGTGTGTGTGTGTGTGTGTGTGTGTGTGTGTGTGTGTGTGTGTGTGTGTGTGTGTGTAAGCATTTCCACCACTCCGGTGTGTGTGTGTGTGTGTGTGTGTGTGTGTGTGTGTGTGTGTGTAAGCATTCCCACCACTCCGGTGTGTGTGCGTTTGATGGAGATACTGTGGCAGTCAGTCGAAAGGAGGTGAGGGGGGGAGGTGACTTCTGGTGTCAGCCAAGTTTATAATTCACCCGTTTATCGATCGGTTTCCTAATCAATTTAATTATTTATCTTTGAATCCCATGGAGGGGGAAGCGAGAGGGATGAGTGCCCTCAATCAAAGGAGTCACAGGCTGCATCCTAAATACCACCATATCCCCTATGTAGTGCACTACTTTAGACCAGAGGCCTATGGAACTCTATCCCCTATATAGTGCACTACTTTAGACCAGAGCCCTAAGCCCCCCTATCCCCTATATAGTGCACTACTTTAGACCAGAGCCCTATGGCACCCTATTCCCTATATAGTGCACTACTTTAGACCAGAGCCCTATGGAACTCTATCCCCTACATAGTACACTACTTTAGACCAGAGCCCTATGGAACTATATCCCCTACGTAGTGCACTACTTTAGACCAGAGCCCTATGGAACTCTATCCCCTACGTAGTGCACTACTTTAGACCAGAGCCCTATGGAACACTATCCCCTACACAGTAACACTACTTTAGACCAGAGTCCTATGGAACTATATCCCCTACGTAGTGCACTACTTTAGACCAGAAACCTATGGAACTATATCCCCTACGTAGTGCACTACTTTAGACCAGAGCCCTATGGAACTATATCCCCTACGTAGTGCACTACTTTAGACCAGAGTCCTATGGAACTATATCCCCTACGTAGTGCACTACTTTAGACCAGAGTCCTATGGAACTATATCCCCTACGTAGTGCACTACTTTAGACCAGAGCCCTATGGAACTCTATCCCCTACATAGTACACTACTTTAGACCAGAGCCCTATGGAACTATATCCCCTACGTAGTGCACTACTTTAGACCAGAGCCCTATGGAACTATATCCCCTACGTAGTGCACTACTTTAGACCAGAGCCCTATGGAACTCTATCCCCTACACAGTGCACTACTTTAGACCAGAGTCCTATGGAACTATATCCCCTACGTAGTGCACTACTTTAGACCAGAGTCCTATGGAACTATATCCCCTACGTAGTGCACTACTTTAGACCAGAGTCCTATGGAACTATATCCCCTACGTAGTGCACTACTTTAGACCAGAGTCCTATGGAACTATATCCCCTACGTAGTGCACTACTTTAGACCAGAGCCCTATGGAACTATATCCCCTACGTAGTGCACTACTTTAGACCAGAGCCCTATGGAACTATGTCCCCTACGTAGTGCACTACTTTAGACCAGAGCCCTATGTAACTCTATCCCCTACGTAGTGCACTACTTTAGACCAGAGCCCTATGGAACTATATCCCCTACGTAGTGCACTACTTTAGACCAGAGCCCTATGGAACTATATCCCCTACGTAGTGCACTACTTTAGACCAGAGCCCTATGGAACTATATCCCCTACGTAGTGCACTACTTTAGACCAGAGCCCTATGGAACTCTATCCCCTATATAGTGCACTACTTTAGACCAGAACCCTATGGAACTATATCCCCTACGTAGTGCACTACTTTAGACCAGAACCCTATGGAACTCTATCCCCTACGTAGTGCACTACTTTAGACCAGAACCCTATGGAACTCTATCCCCTACGTAGTGCACTACTTTAGACCAGAGCCCTATGGAACTATATCCCCTGCGTAGTGCACTACTTTAGACCAGAGCCCTATGGAACTCTATCCCCTACGTAGTGCACTACTTTAGACCAGAACCCTATGGAACTATATCCCCTACGTAGTGCACTACTTTAGACCAGAACCCTATGGAACTATATCCCCTACGTAGTGCACTACTTTAGACCAGAGCCCTATGGAACTATATCCCCTACGTAGTGCACTACTTTAGACCAGAACCCTATGGAACTATATCCCCTACGTAGTGCACTACTTTAGACCAGAACCCTATGGAACTATATCCCCTACGTAGTGCACTACTTTAGACCAGAGCCCTATGGAACTATATCCCCTACGTAGTGCACTACTTTAGACCAGAGCCCTATGGAACTCTATCCCCTACGTAGTGCACTACTTTAGACCAGAGTCCTATGGAACTATATCCCCTACGTAGTGCACTACTTTAGACCAGAACCCTATGGAACTATATCCCCTACGTAGTGCACTACTTTAGACCAGAACCCTATGGAACTATATCCCCTACGTAGTGCACTACTTTAGACCAGAACCCTATGGAACTATATCCCCTACGTAGTGCACTACTTTAGACCAGAGCCCTATGCCACCCTATTCCCTATATAGTGCACTACTTTAGACCAGAACGTTCATAGAGGATAGGGTGCCATTTAGGACGTAGACAGGTGGCAGAGGAGGTGGACACACACTCTCACAAACACACACGCACACACACAGTCTCATTTTTATAGAGGTTGCGTTTTTGCAAATCAAACGAATTTGAAATGTTATGTATGTTGTTAAATGAAAAATGGCACAGTGGACACAGTGGACAGAAAACACAGTGGACAGTGGACAGTAAACACAGTGGACAGAAAACACAGTGGACGCAGTGGACAGAAAACACAGTGGACAGTGGAAAGTAAACACAGTGGACAGTGGACAGTAAACACAGTGGACAGTGGACACAGTGGACAGAAAACACAGTGGACAGTGGAAAGTAAACACAGTGGACAGTGGACAGTAAACACAGTGGACAGTGGACACAGTGGACAGAAAACACAGTGGACAGTGGACAGTAAACACAGTGGACAGTAAACACAGTGGACAGTGGACAGTAAACACAATGAACAGTAAACACAGTGGACAGTAAACACAGTGGACAGTGAACACAGTGGACAGTAAACACAGTGGACAGTAAACACAGTGGAAAGTAAACACAGTGGACAGTAAACACAGTGGACAGTAAACACAGTGGACAGTGAACACAGTGGACAGTAAACACAGTGGACAGTAAACACAGTGGACAGTAAACACAGTGGACAGTAAACACAGTGGACAGTGAACACAGTGGACAGTAAACACAGTGAACAGTAAACACAGTGAACAGTAAACACAGTGAACAGTGAACACAGTGGACAGTAAACACAGTGGACAGTAAACACAGTGGACAGTGAACACAGTGGACAGTGAACACAGTGGACAGTGAACACAGTGGACAGTAAACACAGTGGACAGTAAACACAGTGGACAGTAAACACAGTGGACAGTGAACACAGTGGACAGTAAACACAGTGAACAGTAAACACAGTGAACAGTAAACACAGTGGACAGTAAACACAGTGAACACAGTGGACAGTGGACACAGTGGACAGTAAACACAGTGAACAGTGAACACAGTGAACACAGTGGACAGTAAACACAGTGAACACAGTGAACAGTGAACACAGTGGACAGTAAACACAGTGAACAGTGAACACAGTGAACACAGTGGACAGTAAACACAGTGAACACAGTGAACAGTGAACACAGTGGACAGTAAACACAGTGGACAGTGAACACAGTGAACACAGTGGACAGTAAACACAGTGGACAGTAAACACAGTGGACAGTGAACACAGTGGACAGTGAACACAGTGGACAGTGAACACAGTGGACAGTAAACACAGTGGACAGTAAACACAGTGGACAGTAAACACAGTGGACAGTGGACACAGTGGACAGTGGACAGTAAACACAGTGAATAGTGAACACAGTGGACAGTAAACACAGTGGACAGTAAACACCGTGGACAGTGGACACAGTGGACAGTGAACACAGTAAACACAGTGGACAGTAAACACAGTGAACACAGTGGACAGTGAACAAAGTGAACACAGTGGACAGTGAACACAGTAAACACAGTGGACAGTAAACACAGTGAACACAGTGGACAGTGAACACAGTAAACACAGTGCACAGTGAACACAGTGAACACAGTGAACACAGTGGACAGTGAACACAGTGAACACAGTGGATAGTAAACACAGTGGACAGTAAACACAGTGGACAGTAAACACAGTGAACACAGTGCACAGTGAACACAGTGAACACAGTGCACAGTGAACACAGTGAGCACAGTGTGAACACAGTGGACAGTGAACACAGTGAACACAGTGGACAGTAAACACAGTGGACAGTAAACACATTGAATAGTGAACACAGTTAACAGTGAACAGTAAACACAGTGGACAGTAAACACAGTGAACAGTGAACACAGTGAACACAGTGGACAGTAAACACAGTGGACAGTAAACACAGTGGACAGTAAACACAGTGGACAGTAAACACAGTGAACAGTGAACACAGTGAACACAGTGAACACAGTGGACAGTAAACACAGTGGACAGAAAACACAGTGGACAGTAAACACAGTGGACAGTAAACACAGTGGACAGTAAACACAGTGGACAGTGAACACAGTGAACAGTGAACACAGTGAACACAGTGGACAGTAAACACAGTGAACAGTGAACACAGTGGACAGTGAACACAGTGGACAGTAAACACAGTGGACAGTAAACACAGTGGACAGTAAACACAGTGGACAGTAAACACAGTGGACAGTAAACACAGTGGACAGTGAACACAGTGGACAGGGTGGACAGTAAACACAGTGGACAGTATACACAGTGGACAGTAAACACAGTGGACAGTAAACACAGTGGACAGTAAACACAGTGGACAGTAAACACAGTGGACAGTAAACAGAGTGGACACTAAACACAGTGGACAGTAAACACAGTGGACAGTAAACACAGTGAACACAGTGGACAGTGAACACAGTGGACAGTGAACACAGTGGACAGTGAACACAGTGGACAGTGAACACAGTCAACACAATGAAGACAGTGGACAGTGAACACAATGAACACAGTGGACGGTAAACACAGTGGAGAGTGAACACAGTGAACACAGAAGAACAGTAAACACAGTCTGGCAGCTCAGGACAGACGGGCGACTCTGGCAGCTCAGGACAGACGGGCGACTCTGGCAGCTCAGGACAGACGGGCGACTCGCAGGCGGGAGCACCTGTAGGGAAGAGACGGAGAGACAGCCTGGCGAACCGGGGACACCATGCGTATCGCTGGTGCCATGTACCCCGGCCAGAGGAGACGCACTGGAGACCAGATGCATAGAGCCAGCTTCATGGCACCTGGCTCGATGCCCTCTCTATCCCGGCCGATACGAGGCGCTGCTATGTAACGCACCGGGCTATGCCTGCACACCGGGGAGACCGTGCGCCTCACGGTATAACACGGTGCCTGCCAGGTCCACCTCTCTCCATGGTAAGCACGGGGAGTTGGCTCAGGTCTGCTACCTGACTTACCAACACTCCCTGTGTACACTCTCTGTGTACACTCCCTGTGTACACTCCCTGTGTGCCCCCTCCAATACATTTTTGGGGCTGCCTCTCGTCCCAGCCATGCTGCCGTGCAGCCTCCTCATAATGCCACCTCTCGGCTTTCGCTGCCTCCAGCTCTGCCTTGGGGCGGCAATATTCTCCCGGCTGTACCCAGGGTCCCTTGCCATCCAAGATCTCCTCCCAAGTCCAGGAGTCTTGAACCCGTTGCTCCTGGGTACCACGCTGCTTGGTCCGGTTGTGGTGGGTGATTCTGTAACGGGTTTCTTCTTCCTCCTCCTCCTCTGAGGAGGAGTAGTAGGAAGGATTGGAGGACCAATGGGCAGCATGGTAAGTGTCCATATTGATTTAATAAAACAATTGAACACTGAAACAAAACAATAAAGCGATAATGAACGAAACAAAACAGTCCTGTACGGTGAATACACAGAACACAGAACCCACAACTCAAAGGTTGAAAACAGGCTGCCTAAGTATGGTTCTCATTCAGGGACAATGATCGACAGCTGCCTCAGATTGAGAACCATACCAGGCCAAACACAGAAATCTCAAATCATAGAAAATATAACATAGACTGCCCACCCCAAATCACACCCTGACCATACTAAAACAAAGACAAAACAAAAGGAACTAAGGTCAGAACGTGACACTTAAGGGGGTGTTAACGATGCTGAATGTGTGTGGACAGAGAAGATGTCACGGCTGTCGTCTGGAGATAGAGATGAGGACCAAGACGCGGCGTGGTAAGTCATTTTAATGGAAAAACTGAACACTACAAAACAACAAAGTGACAACCGTGAAGCTAATGAATAACCGTGCTGACACAAACACTACACATAGACAATCACCCACAACCCACAATGACAAAATAGGCTACCTAAATATGGTTCCCAATCATTCGATACCAAAACATTCACAGGCGATTTTCCCAAAAGTGAGTTTACAAGTTGATCAACTTTCAAAGCAGAATAACTTTCCCATTGTTCCTCAACTACAGTGGATGAAATACCATTTTGTAGCTCTGATATAAAAAACATAATTTCACATTTTGCTACATAAAACCGAATCCAGGTGGTGAGTCCCCCCCCCATGATTGTTGAGTCCCAACTCACACCGAGGAACATTACTTAGGAACACACTGAGGAACATTCCTGAGGAACACACTGAGGAACACACTGAGGAACACACTGAGGAACACACTGAAGAACACACTGAAGAACACACTGAGGAACACACTGAGGAACACACTGAGGAACACACTGAGGAACATTCCTGAGGAACATTCCTGAGGAACACACTGAGGAACATTACTGAGGAACACACTGAGGAACACACTGAGGAACATTACTGAGGAACACACTGAGGAACACACTGAGGAACACACTGAGGAACACACTGAGGAACACACTCAGTGCCCAACACCCACCACCTACTGGAGCAAAGTTTTACGATAAAAAGGGCTGTATGTCCTACAAAGTGCACTAGTTTTTTAATGAACATGGCCCAGGTAGAAAGTGTTGCGATACGTAGGGAATAGGGTGCAATTTAGGATGCAGCCTAGGTAAGCAGAGAGCTGGGGAGATCAATACCACACTGCTACTTGCTTGAGATAATCCTTTAATTTAATTACATACAACAGTGAGACATTATTACTGGCGGTAAACACACACAGACAGAAAAGCCTCATGAGGCAGAGGATTGACGTGATATTTACCGGGGTAAACACCACGTCACGGCAGGAGGAATGAGCTGCGTGTCATTAGAGATGACCATTTGTTTACATCAATGCTGTTGACGTTGAGTGTGAGCCAACCAACCAGCCAACCAGCAAGTCAGCCAGCCAGTCAGCCAACCAGTCAGCCAACCAACCAGCCAGCCAGCCAGCCAGCCAGCCAGTCAACCAGCCAGCCAGCCAGCCAGTCAGCCAACCAACCAACTCGCCAGTCAGCCAGTCAGCCAACCAGCCAGCCAACCAGCCAGCCAGTCAACTCGCCAGTCAGCCAACCAGTCAGTCAACCAGCCAGTCAGCCAGACAGCCAACCAACTCGCCAGTCAGCCAGCCAGTCAGTCAACCAGCCAGCCAACCAACAAACCAGTCAGTCAGCCAGCCAGTCAGCCAACCAACCAGCAAACCAGCCAGTCAGCCAACCACCCAGCCAACCAACCAGCCAGCCAGCCAGCCAACCAGTCAGTCAACCAGCCAGTCAGCCAGCCAACCAACTAGCCAGTCAGCCAGTCAGCCAGTCAGCCAACCAGCCAGCCAACCAACTAGCCAGTCAGCCAGCCAGCCAACCAGCCAGCCAACCAGCCAGCCAGTCAGCCAACTAGCCAGCCAACCAGCCAGCCAGTCAGCCAGCCAGAACCTCCATGGGCTGTGTGTGAATGTGCAGTGGGTCTGAAACGATCTGTGATAAAGATGAGCAAGAATGACTGTCTAAAATAAATAATTCAAATATTGATCTATATTGTATGCATGTGTCTGTCTCGCATATATTCTCTTCCAACCAATTTTCTATCATCTCTCAGTGAATTTGGTCCATTCCTCCATCTATCCTTTATCTCTCTGTCTCCATCCAGTCCCAAAGTACAGCATCGGCATGGTAGTCAAAATAAATGTACAATGTTTCAAATGTTACTGTTATAAAACATTAGGCTAATGACTGTATTAGCATGATAGTAGTCTTTAGTGGGTTAGTAGTATACTGGGATAGTAGTATACTGGAATAGTAGTCTAGTGGGATAGTAGTCTACTGGGATAGTAGTCTACTGGGATAGTAGTCTACTGGGTGGTAGTCTACTGGGATAGTAGTATACTGGAATAGTAGTCTACTGGGTGATAGTCTACTGGGATAGTAGTCTACTGGGTGGTAGTCTACTGGGATAGTAGTCTAATGGGATAGTAGTATACTGGGATAGTAGTATACTGGGTGGTAGTCTACTGGGATAGTAGTCTACTGGGATAGTAGTCTACTGGGTGGTAGTCTACTGGGTGGTAGTCTACTGGGTGGTAGTCTACTTGGTGGTAGTCTACTGGGATAGTAGTCTACTGGGATAGTAGTATACTGGGATGGTAGTCTACTGGGATAGTAGTCTACTGGGTGGTAGTCTACTGGGTGGTAGTCTACTGGGTAGTAGTCTACTGGGATAGTAGTCTACTGGGATAGTAGTCTACTGGGTGGTAGTCTACTGGGATAGTAGTCTACTGGGATAGTAGTCTACTGGGATAGTAGTCTACTGGGTGGTAGTCTACTGGGTGGTAGTCTACTGGGATAGTAGTCTACTGGGATAGTAGTATACTGGCATAGTAGTCTACTGGGATAGTAGTCTACTGGGATAGTAGTCTACTGGGATAGTAGTATACTGGGTGGTAGTCTACTGGGTGGTAGTCTACTGGGATAGTAGTCTACTGGGATAGTAGCCTACTGGGTGGTAGTCTACTGGGTGGTAGTCTACTGGGATAGTAGTCTACTGGGATAGTAGTCTACTGAGATAGTAGTATACTGGGATAGTAGTCTACTGGGATAGTAGTCTACTGGGATAGTAGTATACTGGGATAGTAGTCTACTGGGATAGTAGTATACTGGGATAGTAGTCTACTGAGATAGTAGTCTACTGGGATAGTAGTCTACTGGGATAGTAGTCTACTGGGATAGTAGTATACTGGGTGGTAGTCTACTGGGATAGTAGTCTACTGGGTGGTAGTCTACTGGGATAGTAGTCTACTCGGATAGTAGTCTCCTGGGATAGTAGTCTACTGGGATAGTAGTCTACTGGGATAGTAGTGTACTGGGATAGTAGTGTACTGGGATAGTAGTCTACTGGGATAGTAGTCTACTGGGATAGTAGTCTACTGGGTGGTAGTCTACTGGGTGGTAGTCTACTGGGTGGTAGTCTACTGGGTGGTAGTCTACTGGGATAGTAGTCTACTGGGTGGTAGTCTACTGGGTGGTAGTCTACTGGGTGGTAGTCTACTGGGTGGTAGTCTACTGGGATAGTAGTCTACTGAGATAGTAACTAACTGTACATACCAAAGCAACTAACTGTACATACCAAAGCAACTAACTGTACATACCAAAGCAACTAACTGTACATACCAAAGCAACTAACTGTACATACCAAGAAGTCCAGCTGGGGACAATTGAACAGTTGAGATAAAGTCTGTGTTGTGCAGTCGTTGTCTCCAATGTCCTCATCATCAATCCACTTCCCTTTCATGACAACAATCAAAAGCCGCGTTTAATTATATGATGACATGCAATTTGTCCAAAATAGCACCCTATTTTGTATATACGTATGTAGTGTCCTATGTTTAGGGTAAGTGCATCCTTATGAGGCCTTGTCAAAGTTCCGCTATAGGGAACAGGGTGCCATTTGGAATGCAGTCATAGGTTATGGTGAGCTTGTTCGGAATTCCCTTTCATTGTCCTTTTGCCAGTTAAAACATTCTCAGAACATTCAGTGTTCCCTCCTCCTATGGACCATCTAAAAACCACAACCACCACGTCTATGGGATAGAATCTGCAACCGTAGATATTCTAGAATTCTATATTCTAGGCTGGAATATCTATGGGTCCAGATTCTATCCAGATTGTTCATCCCTCCTCCACATGGGTCCATGGGATAGAATCTGGAACCATAGATATTCTAGCCTAGAATATAGAATTCTAGAATATCTACGGTTCCAGATTCTATCCCATGGACGGGGTGGTTGTGGTTTTTAAATTCTCCCAGAGAGGACATCGTTTAATGTTCACCTTGATTTACCCAGAGTCCTTCATGACAGACAGGAAACAAATGTCTATGTGCGCCCCATGGTTAGGAAACCCAGATTGACAGAGAGAGGTCAGGGAGACCTAGTCCCAAATAGCACCCTATTCCCTACATAAGGCCCAAATTTGTGCACATCTCTTGACTGGGTGACTTTATTTTATGTCCAGGGCTCAGGGCCTTCTCACAATAGACCCACAATAACATGGCACACACCAAGGTATGCCGAACAGAGATATATATATATATTTTTTTTTACCTCAGTTAAGAACAAATTCTTATTTTCAATGACGGCCTAGGGTTAACTGCCTTGTTCGGGGGCAGAGTTGTACCTTGTCAGATCAGGGATTTGAACTTGCAACCTTTCGGTTACTAGCCCAAAGCTCTAACCACTAGGCTACCCTGCCACATTAACACAGACACACACAGACAGAGGTATACCAACAATGCCTCCATGCTGTTGACATCATCATCATCATTCTGCTAATTCAAGGTATGATCTCTAGTGAGCTGATTTAAATCAAAAGTCTGTTAAATACAACGTTGAGAAGCAATATCATGGTTTTTGGACTCAATAATAGGAATATCATTTTATTTCTGAAGATATAACTGTCATTAAAGTCAATGTGGTGTAGAACAGAGGTATTTAGCCAGCTGGTGTGACTGAGGTAGGAAGGTCAACTGTGATGCCTGTCAGAGATACTGTAAAGCTTAATGGTGCATCTGGGGACCAGGTGTTTGTGGGGGGACCAGGTGTGTGGGGGGAACAGGTGTGTGTGGGGGACCAGGTGTGTGTGGGGGACCAGGTGTGTGTGGGGGGACCAGGTGTGTGTGGGGGGACCAGGTGTGTGTGGGGGGAACAGGTGTTTGTGGGGGATCCAGGTGTGTGTGGGAACCAGTAATGTGGACCATTTGACAGGTCTAGAGGAAATATAAATTACTGCAAATGATAACAACCACCCTGGGAATGGGGGGGACGAGGAGAGGAGAGGAGAGGAGAGGAGAGGAGAGGAGAGGAGAGGAGAGGAGAGGAGAGGAGAGGAGAGGAGAGGAGAGGGAGAGAGGAGAAGAGGAGAGATGAGAGAAAGAGATGAGAGAGGGAAAGAGGGGGATATAGAGGAGACAAAGATAGATAAGAGAGAAGAGAGAGGAGGGGGATGAGGGAAATACAGGACAGAGGGGAGGTGGAGAGGGACGAAGAGAGAGGCATGAAGAGGTAGGATGAGGGAGAATGAAGATAGAGGAATGAAGAGAGATGGAGGAAGAGGGATGATGAAGAGGGAGGAGGAAGGAGAAAGAGGGATGATGAGGGATGATGAAGAGGATGAAGATGAGGGATGATGAAGAGGGATGAAGAGGGAGGATGAGTGATGATGAAGAGGGATGAAGAGGGAGGATGAAGAAGGAGGATGAAGAGGGGGGATAAAGAGGGATGAAGAGGGATGATGAAGAGGGATGAAGAGGGAGGATGGAGAGGAGGATGAGGGAGGATGAGGGAGGATGAAGAGGGAGGATGAGGATGAGGGAGGATGAAGAGGGATGATGGAGAGGATAAAGAGGGATGAAGAGGGAGGATGAGGGAGGGAGGATGAAGAGGGATGATGGAGAGGAGGATGAGGGAGGATGAAGAGGGATGAAGAGGGAAGATGAGGGAGGGAGGATGAAGAGGGAGGGTGAAAAGGGATGATGAAGAGGGAGGACAAGGGAGGGATGAAGAGGAAAATGCCTTCAATCAGTGAACTGTGAAGGTGACCTCTACCAGAACAGTAAGCCTCTACACATTATACTAAACTGTAGGTTACAGACACACACACACACACACACACACACACACACACACACACACACACACACACACACACACACACACACAGCAAAATAACCCACTGACTCAGGTTGGGGTTGGCTAAACGATCCATTTTCCGGTTAACAATCAACCGTCACGCTTCTCACATAGTGAAGCGCTTAGAGACACGACTGCTGATGAGCTGAATAAAAGGGATTTCACAGCGCCCCTTTAATGGTTTAAATGTACCCTGTCACTATTCAGAAGATGACATTTGCTAAAAATCTCAATGTCACACCATTCATAGTTGTATAATGTCAACTGGGGTGATTCATCACGCTACACTTGAATCATTGGTTGTTTTTTTTGTAATTACTGATGGGTGAATAATCACATTTAAAATAAATGAGACATCAACATTTAGAAGCCAACTGAAGTTCAAGCATGCAGGCTAACACACGCAGACAGACATGGAGACGTGCACACGCACATACAATCCACATACCCACCCTCACACTCAGGGAGGAGCCACTGGCTCTGTAATGACACCATCTGCGGACAGTGTGTGTGTGTGTGTGTGTGTGTGTGTGTGTGTGTGTGTGTGTGTGTGTGTGTGTGTGTGTGTGTGTGTGTGTGTGTGTGTGTGTGTGTGTGTGTGTGTGTGTGTGTGTGTGTGTGTGTGTGTGTGTGTGTGTGTGTGTGTGTGTGTGTGTGTGTGTGTGTGTGTGTGTGTGTGTGTGTGTGTGTGTGTGTGTGCGTGCGTGCGTGCGTGCGTGTGTGTGTGTGTGTGTGTGTGTGTGTGTGTGTGTGTGTGTGTGTGTGTGTGTGCGTGTGTGTGTGTGTGTGTGTGTGTGTGCGTGCGTGCGTGCGTGCGTGCGTGCGTGCGTGCGTGCGTGCGTGTGTGTGTGTGTGTGTGTGTGTGTTTTTTTTTATTTTTTTTATTTCACCTTTATTTAACCAGGTAGGCTAGTTGAGAACAAGTTCTCATTTGCAACTGCGACCTGGCCAAGATAAAGCATAGCAGTGTGAACAGACAACACAATTACACATGGAGTAAACAATTAACAAGTCAATAACACAGTAGGAAAAAAAGGGGGAGTCTATATACAATGTGTGCAAAAGGCATGAGGAGGTAGGCGAATAATTACAATTTTGCAGATTAACACTGGAGTGATAAATGATCAGATGGTCATGTACAGATAGAGATATTGGTGTGCAAAAGAGCAGAAAAGTAAATAAATAAAAACTGTGGGGATGAGGTAGGTGAAAATGGGTGGGCTATTTACCAATAGACTATGTACAGCTGCAGCGATCGGTTAGCTGCTCAGATAGCTGATGTTTGAAGTTGGTGAGGGAGATAAAAGTCTCCAACTTCAGCGATTTTTGCAATTTATTCCAGTCACAGGCAGCAGAGTACTGGAACGAAAGGCGGCCAAATGAGGTGTTGGCTTTAGGGATGATCAATGAGATACACCTGCTGGAGCGCGTGCACCGGATGGGTGTTGCCATCGTGACCAGTGAACTGAGATAAGGCGGAGCTTTACCTAGCATGGACTTGTAGATGACCTGGAGCCAGTGGGTCTGGCGACGAATATGTAGCGAGGGCCAGCCGACTAGAGCATACAAGTCGCAGTGGTGGGTGGTATAAGGTGCTTTAGTGACAAAACGGAGGGCACTGTGATAGACTGCATCCAGTTTGCTGAGTAGAGTGTTGGAAGCCATTTTGTAGATGACATCGCCGAAGTCGAGGATCGGTAGGATAGTCAGTTTTACTAGGGTAAGCTTGGCGGCGTGAGTGAAGGAGGCTTTGTTGCGGAATAGAAAGCCGACTCTTGATTTGATTTTCGATTGGAGATGTTTGATATGAGTCTGGAAGGAGAGTTTGCAGTCTAGCCAGACACCTAGGTACTTATAGATGTCCACATATTCTAGGTCGGAACCATCCAGGGTGGTGATGCTAGTCAGGCATGCGGGTGCAGGCAGTGATCGGTTGAAAAGCATGCTTTTGGTTTTACTAGCGTTTAAGAGCAGTTGGAGGCCACGGAAGGAGTGTTGTATGGCATTGAAGCTCGTTTGGAGGTTAGATAGCACAGTGTCCAATGACGGGCCGAAAGTATATAGAATGGTGTCGTCTGCATAGAGGTGGATCAGGGAATCGCCCGCAGCAAGAGCAACATCATTGATATATACAGAGAAAAGAGTCGGCCCGAGAATTGAACCCTGTGGCACCCCCACAGAGACTGCCAGAGGACCGGACAGCATGCCCTCCGATTTGACACACTGAACTCTGTCTGCAAAGTAATTGGTGAACCAGGCAAGGCAGTCATCCGAAAAACCGAGGCTACCGAGTCTGCCGATTAGAATATGGTGATTGACAGAGTCGAAGGCCTTGGCAAGGTCGATGAAGACGGCTGCACAGTACTGTCTTTTATTGATGGCGGTTATGATATCGTTTAGTACCTTGAGTGTGGCTGAGGTGCACCCGTGACCAGCTCGGAAACCAGATTGCACAGCGGAGAAGGTACGGTGGGATTCGAGATGGTCAGTGACCTGTTTGTTGACTGGGCTTTCGAAGACCTTAGAAAGGCAGGGCAGGATGGATATAGGTCTGCAACAGTTTGGGTCCAGGGTGTCTCCACCTTTGAAGAGTGGGATGACGGCGGCAGCTTTCCAATCCTTGGGGATCTCGGACAATATGAAAGAGTGGTTGAACAGGCTGGTAATAGGGGTTGCGACAATGGCGGCGGATAGTTTCAGAAATAGAGGGTCCAGATTGTCAAGCCCAGCTGATTTGTACGAGTCCAGGTTTTGGAGCTCTTTCAGAACATCTGCTATCTGGATTTGGGTAAAGGAGAACCTGGAGAGGCTTGGGCGAGGAGCTGCGGGGGGGGCGGAGCTGTTGGCCGAGGTTGGAGTAGCCAGGCGGAAGGCATGGCCAGCCGTTGAGAAATGCTTATTGAAGTTTTCGATAATCATGGATTTATCGGTGGTGACTGTGTTACCTAGCCGCAGTGCAGTGGGCAGCTGGGAGGAGGTGCTCTTGTTCTCCATGGACTTCACAGTGTTCCAGAACTTTTTGGAGTTGGAGCTACAGGATGCAAACTTCTGCCTTAAGAAGCTGGCCTTAGCTTTCCTGACTGACTGCGTGTATTGGTTCCTGACTTCCCTGAACAGTTGCATATCATGGGGACTATTCGATGCTATTGCAGTCCGCCACAGGATGTTTTTGTGCTGGTTGAGGGCAGTCAGGTCTGGAGTGAACCAAGGGCTGTATCTGTTCTTAGTTCTGCATTTTTTGAAAGGAGCATGCTTATCTAAAATGGAGCGGAAGTTACTTTTAAAGAATGACCAGGCATCCTCAACTGACGGGATGAGGTCAATGTCCTTCCAGGATACCCGGGCCAGGTCGATTAGGAAGGCCTGCTCACAGAAGTGTTTTAGGGAGCGTTTGACAGTGATGAGGGGTGGTCGTTTGACTGCGGCTCCGTAGCGGATACAGGCAATGAGGCAGTGATCGCTGAGATCCTGGTTGAAGACAGCGGAGGTGTATTTGGAGGGCCAGTTGGTCAGGATGACGTCTATGAGGGTGCCCTTGTTTACAGAGTTAGGGTTGTACCTGGTGGGTTCCTTGATGATTTGTGTGAGATTGAGGGCATCTAGCTTAGATTGTAGGACTGCCGGGGTGTTAAGCATATCCCAGTTTAGGTCACCTAACAGAACAAACTCTGAAGCTAGATGGGGGGGCGATCAATTCACAAATGGTGTCCAGGGCACAGCTGGGAGCTGAGGGGGGGTCGGTAGCCGGCGGCAACAGTGAGAGACTTATTTCTGGAGAGAGTAATTTTCAAAATTAGTAGTTCGAACTGTTTGGGTATGGACCTGGAAAGTATGACATTACTTTGCAGGCTATCTCTGCAGTAGACTGCAACTCCTCCCCCTTTGGCAGTTCTATCTTGACGGAAGATGTTATAGTTGGGTATGGAAATCTCTGAATTTTTGGTGGCCTTCCTGAGCCAGGATTCAGACACAGCAAGGACATCAGGGTTAGCAGAGTGTGCTAAAGCAGTGAGTAAAACAAACTTAGGGAGGAGGCTTCTGATGTTGACATGCATGAAACCAAGGCTTTTTCGATCACAGAAGTCAACAAATGAGATTGCCTGGGGACATGCAGGGCCTGGGTTTAATCCACATCACCCGTGGAACAGAGAAGGAGTAGTATGAGGGTGCGGCTAAAGGCTATCAAAACTGGTCGCCTAGAGCGTTGGGGACAGAGAATAAGAGGAGCAGGTTTCTGGGCATGGTAGAATATATTCAGGGCATAATGCGCAGACAGGGGTATGGTGGGGTGCGGGTACAGCGGAGGTAAGCCCAGGCCCCGGGTGATGATGAGAGAGGTTGTATCTCTGGACATGCTGATTGTAATGGGTGAGGTCACCGCATGTGTGGGAGGTGGGACAAAGGAGTTATCAGGGGTATGAAGAGTGGGACTAGGGGCTCCATTGTGAACTAAAACAATGATAACTAACCTGAACAACAGTATACAAGGCATATTGACATTTGAGAGAGACATACAGCGAGGCATACAGTAATCACAGGTGTTGAATTGGGAGAGCTAGCTAAAACAGTAGGTTAGACAGCAACAGCTAATCTGCTAGCACGACAACAGCAGGTAAAATGGCGTTGACTAGGCAACGGGGCCAACAGATAAAACAAACAAGCAGAATGGAGTACCGTGATTAATGGACAGTCCAGCGTGCATCAGCTATGTGGCCAAGCGATCAGTGTCCAGGGGGCAGCGGTGGATGGGGCAGGGAAGCTGGACTGGCGAGTGTTATCCAGGTTAAAAACACTAACAATGACTAAATAGCTTGTAGCTAGTTAGCTGGTTAGCTTCTGGGGGTTCTTGAGTGTGTTCTAAAAAAATTCAAATAATAGCGATTCCGTATCACATTGGGTGAGGCAGGTTTCCGGGAGGTTTAAACAAATTAAAAAATCAAAAAGAGATAGAAAGTAAATATGGGTGTTTGGGACGCGGCGATGCAGACGGTTAGCAGGCCTGTGCTAGCAGGCTAACAGTTCGTAGATAGCTAGATAGCTAGTTGTGAAGATCCAGCTGAAAAATGTTCCGTTTGCGGTGGGAATCCGGGGATGAAAAATAAGTAGGTCCGTTATGCTCTGGTTAGAGTCGCGTTGTTTGAACTGGCGAGAGCTTTCCGGGCTGAAGGTTAGCTGATGACCGGTTAGCTGAAGACTGCTAGCATGGCTGGTGGTTAGCTGGCTAGCTTCAGTTGAGCTTCAGTTGAGGGGTTCCGGTTCCGAAGTAAATATAAATACTTTAGGAAAAATAGCTACATTGGGTGAGGCGGGTTGCAGGAGAGTATTTGGAAGGTTTAGCAAAAAGTTTTTAAAGAGATATGCGAAGAAAAATATGTAAAAAAAACGAAAAATAAACTATATATACAGGGGACACAACACGACACGACGACTTACTGCTACGCCATCTTGGAACATGTGTGTATGTGTGTGTGCGTGTGCGTGCGTGTGCGTGTGCGTGTGCGTGTGTGTGTGTGTGTGTGTGTGTGTGTGTGTGTGTGTGTGTGTGTGTGTGTGTGTGTGTGTGTGTGTGTGTGTGTGTGTGTGTGTGTGTGTGTGTGTGTGTGTGTGTGTGTGTGTGTGTGTGTGACCGAGGCTTGGTATAATCTCCCTCTGTATGTTTTACTCTTTCCAGATAGACTTTACGGTATGTTTCCTGTAAAATATCTGATTAAATCAGCCAATGTTTTAAGAACTTATAATGTCCCGTTTTTACGACATTCTTGACAACGATAAGCCGTTTATATCCACCGTGGGAATAGATGACATTATAGCCTGTTAAATGTGTCTGATCAGTGATGCATGAAAAAATGAATAGATGAGCTATAGGACAACCACCTCCACTTAATTAACAACAGACATAGACAGAGATATGCCTTGTTAGCTAGGTAGATCCTCCGTAGCTCAGTAGAACACAGTGACTTGTTAGCTAGCTAGATTCTCTGTATCTCAGTAGAACATGGTACCTTGTTAGCTAGCTAGATCCTCTGTACCTCAGTAGAACATGGTACCTTGTTAGCTAGCTAGATCCTCTGTAGCTCAGTAGAACACGGTACCTTGTTAGCTAGCTAGATCCTCTGTAGCTCACTAGAACATGGCACCTTGTTAGCTAGCTAGATCCTCTGTAGCTCAGTAGAGCACCTTGTTAGCTAGCTAGATCCTCTGTAGCTCACTAGAACATGGCACCTTGTTAGCTAGCTAGATCCTCTGTAGCTCAGTAGAGCACCTTGTTAGCTAGCTAGATCCTCTGTAGCTCAGTAGAACATGGTACCTTGTTAGCTAGCTAGATCCTCTGTAGCTCAGTAGAGCACCTTGTTAGCTAGCTAGATCCTCTGTAGCTCAGTAGAACATGGTACCTTGTTAGCTAGCTAGATCCTCTGTACCTCAGTAGAACATGGTACCTTGTTAGCTAGCTAGATCCTCTGTAGCTCAGTAGAACACGGTACCTTGTTAGCTAGCTAGATCCTCTGTAGCTCAGTAGAGCACCTTGTTAGCTAGCTAGATCCTCTGTACCTCAGTAGAACATGGTACCTTGTTAGCTAGCTAAATCCTCTGTAGCTCAGTAGAACATGGTACCTTGTTAGCTAGCTAGATCCTCTGTAGCTCAGTAGAACATGGTACCTAGTTAGCTAGCTAGATCCTCTGTACCTCAGTAGAACATGGTACCTTGTTAGCTAGCTAGATCCTCTGTACCTCAGTAGAACATGGTACCTTGTTAGCTAGCTAGATCCTCTGTAGCTCAGTAGAGCACCTTGTTAGCTAGCTAGATCCTCTGTACCTCAATAGAACATGGTACCTTGTTAGCTAGCTAGATCCTCTGTAGCTCAGTAGAGCACCTTGTTAGCTAGCTAGATCCTCTGTAGCTCAGTAGAACACTGTACCTTGTTAGCTAGCTAGATCCTCTTAAGTTCTCTGTAGCTCAGTAGAGCATGGTACCTTGTTCGCTAGCTACAGTCGTGGCCAAAAGTTTTGAGAATGACACAAATATCAATTTTCGCAAATATCAAGTTTTCTGCCTCAGTTTGTATGATGGCAATTTGCATATACTCCAGAATGTTATGAAGAATGATCAGATGAATTGCAATTTATTGTCAAGTCCCTCTTTGCCATGCACATTAACAGAATCCCCCCAAAAACATTTCCACTGCATTTCAGCCCTGCCACAAAAGGACCAGCTGACGTCATGCCAGTGATTCTCTCGTTAACACGGGTGTGAGTGTTGATGAGGACAAGGCTGGAGATCACTCTGTCATGCTGATTGCGTTTGACTATCAGACTGGAAGCTTCAAAAGGAGGGTGGTGCTTGGAATCATTGTTCTCACTCTGTCAATCATGGTTAACTGCAAGGAAACACATGCAAACATCATTGCTTTGCACAAAAAGGGCTTCACGGGCAAGGATATTGCTGCCAGTAAGATTGCACCTAAATCAGCCATTTATCTGATTATCAAGAACTTCAAGGAGAGTGGTTCAATTGTTGTGAAGAAGGCTTCAGTGTGCCCAAGAAAGTCCAGCAAGCACAAGGACCGTCTCTTAAAGTTGATTCAGCTGCGGGATCGGGGCACCTCCTGTACAGAGCTTGCTCAGGAATGGCAGCAGGCAGATGTGAGTGCCTCTGCACGCACAGTGAGGTGAAGACTTTTGGAGAATGGCCTGGTGTCAAGAAGGGCAGCAAAGAAGACACTTCTCTCCAGGAAAAACATCAGGGACAGACTGATATTCTGTGAAAGGTATGGGGATTGGACTGCCGAGGACTGGGGTAAAGTCATTTTCTCTATGATTCCCCTTTCCGATTGTTTGGGGCATCCTGAAAAAAGCTTGTCCGGAGAAGACAAGGTGAGACCATTCATGTGTGGGGATGCTTCTCAGCCAAGGGAGTGGGTTCACTCACAATTTTGCCTAAGAACACAGCCGTGAATAAAGAATGGTACCAACATATCCTCCGAGAGCAACTTCTCCCAACCATCCAGGAACTGTTTGGTGATTGCAATGCCTTTTCCAGCATGATGGAGCATCTTGCCATAATGCAAAAGTGATAACTAAGTGTCTCGGGGAACAAAACATCAATATTTTGGGTCCATGGCCAGGAAACTCCCCAGACCTTAATCCCATTGAGAACTTCTGGTCAATCCTCAAGAGGCGGGTGGACAAACAAAAACCCACAAATTCTGACAAACTCCAAGCATTGATTATGCAAGAATGGGCTGCTATCAGTCAGGATGTGGCCCAGAAGTGAATTGACAGCATGCCAGGGCGGATTGCAGAGGTCTTGAAAAAGAAGGGTCAACACTGCAAATATTGACTCTTTGCATCAACTTCATGTAATTCATGTAATTGTCAATAAAAGCCTTTGACACTTATAATTAAGCTTCAGTATTTCATTCTAACATCTAACAAAAATATCTAAAGTCACCGAAGCAGAAAACTTTGTGGAAATTAATATTTCTGTCATTCTCAAAACTTTTAGCCACGACTGTAGATCCTCTGTACCCCAGTTGGTAGAGCACGGCACCTTGTTAGCTAGCTAGATCCTCTGTAGCTCAGTAGAACATGGTACCTTGTTAGCTAGCTAGATCCTCTGTAGCTCAGTAGAACATAGTTCCTTGTTAGCTAGCTAGATCCTCTGTAGCTCAGTAGAACATGGTACCTTGTTAGCTAGCTATATCCTCTGTAGCTCAGTAGAACATAGTACCTTGTTAGCTAGCTAGATCCTCTGTAGCTGAGTAGAACATGGTACCTTGTTAGCCAGCTAGATACTTGTGAGAGGTAGAAACGTGCATGTAAAAGCATTCTTGTTGTTCTGCCGTTGGCTAGCAGCAAAACCTCCGGCGCCGACAGAGATGGCCGCCTCGCTTCACATTCCTAGGAAATTATGCATTATATGGTTTTTTTATGTGTTATTTCTTACATTGTTAACCCAGGAAATCTTAGGTTTTATTACATACAGTCGGGAGAAACTATTGGATATAAGAGCAACATCAACTCACCAACATTACGACCAGGAATACTTTCCCGAAGCGGATCCTCTGTTTTGCCCACCATCCAGGACAATGGATCAGATCCCAGCCGGCGACCCAAAATAAAGGCTTCGCAGACGGGGCAGGCGGAGCGGTCTTCTGGTCAGGCTCCGTAGACGGGCACATCGCCCACCACTCCCAAGTATACTACTCGCCAAGGTCCAGTCTCTTGACATCAAGGTAAACGAAATCCGAGCAAAGGTTGCCTTCCAGAGAGACATCAGAGACTGTATCGTTCTTTGTTTCAAGGAAACATGGCTCACTTGAGACACGCTATCGGAGTCGGTACAACAACCTGGTTTCTTCACGTATCGCGCCGACAGAAACAAGCATCTCTCTCTGGTAAGAAGAAGGGCGGGGGTGTATGCCTTATGAGTAACAAGACGTGGTGTGATCATAACAACACGCAGGAACTCAAGTCCTTTAGTTCACCTGACTTAGAATTCCTCACAATCAAATACCGACCGCAAGAGAATTCTCTTCGATCATAATCACAGTCGTGTATATTCCCCCCAAGCAGACTCATTGACGGCCCTGAAAGAACTTCATTCGACTCTTGTGTAAACTGGAAACCAGTCAGACAGGAGAGGTATGTGGCAGGGTCTACAGTCAATCACGGACTACAAACAAAAAACACAGCCGCATCGCGGACCACGATGTCTTGCTCCCAGACAGACTAAACAACTTCTTTGCTCGTTTTGAGGACAATACAGTGCCACTGACAATACAGTGCCACTGACAAAAAAAATTGAAAGTGTTAACCCCTCACAAGGATGCAGGCCCAGACGGCATCCCCAGCCGTGTCATGTGCAGACCAGCCGGCTGGTGTGTTTACAGCATGGTAACTGCAGACTACCGTCCCGTAGCACTCACTTCCGTCATCAGGAAGTGCTTTGAGAGACTAGTCAAGGACCATATCACCTCCACCCTACCTGACACCCTAGACCAACTCCAATTTGCTTACCACCCCAATTGATCCACAGACGATGCAATCGCAATCATACTGCACACTGCCCTAAACCATCTGGACAAGAGGAATACCTATGTGAGAATGCTGTTCATCGACTACAGCTCAGCATTTAACACCATAGTACCCTTTAAACTCATCAAACTCGAGACCCTGGGTCTCGGCCCCGCACTGTCCAACTGGGTACTGGACTTCCTGATGGGCCGCCCCCAGGTGGTGAGGGTAGGTAACAACATCTCCACCCCGCTGATCCTCAACACTGGGGCCCCACAAGGGTGCGTTCTCAGTCCTCTCCTGTACTCCCTGTTCACCCACGACTGCGTGGCCACGCACGCCTCCAACTCAATCATGAAGTTTGCAGATGATACTACAGTGGTAGGCTTGAATACCAACAACGATGAGACGGCTTACAGGGAGGAGGAGGTGAGGAGGTGAGGGCCCTCGGGAGTGTGGTGTCAGGAAAATAACCTCACACTCAACGTCAACAAAACAAAGGAGATGATCGTGGACTTCAGGAAACAGCAGAGGGAGCAGCCTGCTATCCACATCGATGGGACAGTAGTGGAGAGGGTGGAAAGTTTTAAGTTCATCGGCTTACACATCACAGACAAACTGAAATGGTCCACCCACACAGACAGCGTGGTGAAGAAGGAGCAGTAGCGCCTCTTGTCTTGTCACCAAAAACACTCACAAACTATTACAGATGCACAATCGAGAGCATCTTATTGGGCTGTATCATCGCCTGGTACGGCAACTACTCCGCCCATAACCGTAAGGCTCTCCAGAGGGTAGTGAGGTCTGCACAACGCATCACCGGGGGCAAGCTACCTGCCCCCCAGGACTCCTACACAACCCGATGTCACAAGAAGGCCAAAAAGATCATTAAGGACAACAACCACCCGAGCCGCTGCCTGTTCACCCCGCTATCATCCAGAAGGCGGGGTCAGTACAGGTGCATCAAAGCTGGGAGCAAGAGACTGAAAAACAGCTTCTATCTCAAGGCCATCAGACTGTTAAACAGCCACCACTAACATTGAGTGGCTGCTGCCAACATACTGACTCAACTCTAGCCACTTTAATAATGGAAAAATTGGTGAAAGAAATGTATCACTAGCCACTTTAAACAATGCCACTTCATATAATGTTTACATACCCTACATTACTCATCTCATATGTATATACTGTACTCTATACCATCTACTGCATCTTGCCTATGCCGTTCGTCCTTCAATCATTCATATATTTTTATGTACATATTCTTATTCATTCCTTTACACTTGTGTGCATAAGGTAGTTTTTGTGAAATTGTTAGGTTATATTACTTGTTAGATATTACTGCGTGGTCGGAACTAGAAACACAAGCATTTCGCTACACTCGCATTAACATCTGCTAACCATGTGTATGTGACAAACACAATTTGATCTGATTTGATTTAGCATGGGCTGCCTGGATAATGCCTGGATAATGCCTGGATAATGCCTGGATAATGCCTGGATAATGCCTAGATAATGCCTGGATAATGCCTGGATAATGCCTGGATAATGCCTAGATAATGCCTAGATAATGCCTAGATAATGCCTGGATAATGCCTAGATAATGCCTGGATAATGCCTAGATAATGCCTAGGCTAATTAGCAAATTAGGGTTAAGTGCCAACTGAAAGGTTGTTCATTGGCACAGATGGATTTTTCACTTTGTCGTCTCGGGTATTTTAGCCAGTGACCTTTCAGTTACTGGGCCAGTTGTCTCACCACTAGGTTACCTGCCGCCCTCCAACCCTACATAATGCAGATGTTTGTCTATGGAGGTTGCATGGCTGTGCGCTCGATTTTATACACCTGTCAGCCATGGGAGTGTTTTGAAACCAAATCCACTAATTTGAATAGGTGTCCACATACTTTGTATATATAGTGTACCTCGTAGAGTTTATGATATAAACTTTGTATAGTATATACATACTTTGTATATATAGTGTACCTCGTAGAGTTTATGATATAAACTTTGTATAGTATATACATACTTTGTATATATAGTGTACGTCGTAGAGTTTATGATATAAACTTTGTAAAGTATATATATATACTTTGTATATATAGTGTACCTCGTAGAGTTTATGATATAAACTTTGTATAGTATATACATACTTTGTATATATAGTGTACGTCGTAGAGTTTATGATATAAACTTTGTATAGTATATATATATACTTTGTATATATAGTGTACCTCGTAGAGTTTATGATATAAACTTTGTATAGTATATACATACTTTGTATATATAGTGTACGTCGTAGAGTTTATGACTGGCAGAAGGATATTAGTAATGGCCTTGCATCCATCAAGAGATTAAGAGCGTAGTGCGTGCCAATGCCACGTCAGCATTATAGCTACATTCCATACTAAGATGTAGGCAGAACTTTAAAGCAAACATGACTAGGAGGAGAGGGGAGAGGAGAGGAGAAGAGAGGAGGAGGGGAGGGGAGGGGAGGGGAGGGAAAGGAAAGGAGAGGAGAGGAGAGGAGGGAGGGAAAGGAGAGGAGAGGAGAGGAGAGGAGAGGAGAGGAGAGGAGAGGAGAGGAGAGGAGAGGAGAGGAGAGGAGAGGAGAGGAGAGGAGAGGAGAGGAGAGGAGAGGAGAGGAGAGGAGAGGAGGGGAGGGAAAGGAGCAACCAGGACCGTAGACAGTCCAGTCCTTTCTTTTGTCTTATGACTCATCCATCATACCCTCCCTTACATTTACTCTGATAGGGTCTGCAGTCCAAACACCCTTACCCCCTCAGATTAAGTGGACACTTCTGATAACGCCTGACAAGTATATACTTGCAGGAGGGAGGAAGGAATTATTTTAAGTCGACCACCCTTGGTTGGAAATCAGCATTTAAATGTTTTTTTTTAAACATTTATTTAACTAACTCAATGGCATCTTAAGAACAGTGGGTTGACTGCCTTGTTCAGGGGCAGAATGACAGATTTGTACCTTGTCAGCTCAGGGATTTGATCTTGCAACCTTTGCATTTGCTAGTCAAACGCTCTAATCACCTGGCTACCTGCAGCCCCGCTTTATATGCGCTACAGTCAATTATGATTGCATGTCTACTTCTACTTACAATTATTAATAAACGCCAACTGTTTGATAGCTAGCAAATGAATTAGCTAAATCATTTTAGCCTGCCTAGCTACTTCTGAAGAAGGAAAATATTATATTTCTACATTTTCCAAAAGCTAACCAAACAAAAACGTCATTACTTTTATGAGACGTGTTTGTGCCGTCATGTTCATTAGCTAAGGGTTTGTCCTGCGTCACCTTATAACCCTTCCCTGGGAAACAAGGGGTCCTAGAGATTTCTTTTTTTTTCACCTTTATTTAACCAGGTAGGCTAGTTGAGAACAAGTTATTATTTGCAACTGCGACCTGGTCAAGATAAAGCATAGCAGTGTGAACAGACAACACAGAGTTACACATGGAGTAAACAATTAACAAGTCAATAACACAGTAGGAAAAAAAAGGGGAGTCTATATACATTGTGTGCAAAAGGCATGAGGAGGTAGGCGAATAATTACAATTTTGCAGATTAACACTGGAGTGATACATGATCAGATGGTCATGTACAGGTAGAGATATTGGTGTGCAAAATAGCAGAAAAGTAAATAAATAAAAACAATATGGGGATGAGGTAGGTAAAAATGGGTAGGCTATTTACCGATAGACTATGTACAGCTGCAGCGATCGGTTTGCTGCTCAGATAGCAGATGTTTGAAGTTGGTGAGGGAGATAAAAGTCTCCAACTTCAGTGATTTTTGCAATTCGTTCCAGTCACAGGCAGCAGAGAACTGGAACGAAAGGCGGCCAAATGAGGTGTTGGCTTTAGGGATGATCAATGAGATACACCTGCTGGTGCACGTGCTACGGATGGGTGTTGCCATCATGACCAGTGAACTGAGATAAGGCGGAGCTTTACCTAGCATGGACTTGTGGATGACCTGGAGCCTGTGGGTCTGGCGACGAATATGTAGCGAGGGCCAGCCGACTAGAGCATACAGGTCGCAGTGGTGGGTGGTATAAGGTGCTTTAGTTTCAAAACGATGATCATAGTTTTAACTGCAGGGTTTGAATGTAGGACATCCTTTGGACAGTTGCTAATAATGACTATCAATATACTTTGGGGGGGCGGCAGATAGGTAGAAGTTTGGATCTGGTAGGTGTTATACCCTTTGCATTACAAATGACACCCAAATGATACCCCAAATGGTCCAAAATGGTGCACTACACAGGGAATAGGATGCTGTTTGAGACGATAGATCATAAAGAAATGCTGAAGCCATAGTATATTGGGGGGGGCAGCAGGTAGTGGCCTTTCCTGTGGAAGGCAGGTGTCCTAGTGGTTAGAGCGCTTGACTAGTAAACGAAAGGTTGCTAGCTCAAATCCCTGAACTGACAAGATAAAATCTGTTGTTCTGCCCCTGAACAAGGCAGTTAACCCACTGTTCTCTGTAAAGGGACAATATACATTTCGGCACTTTAGGCAGAAAGGGTCCCTCCAGGACAAGTGTTATAGATAAATGGTTAGGCTAGGAAGTGCAGCTGAGTTTACACTTCATGTTGTGGGCAGTGTGCACATAGCCTGTCTTCTCTTGAGAGCCAGGTCTGCTTGCGGCGGCCTTTCTCAATAGCAAGGCTATGCTCACTGAATCTGTACACAGTCAAAAGCTTTCCTTAAGTTTGAGTCAGTCACAGTGGTCAGGTATTCTGCCACCGTGTACTCTCTGTTTAGGTCCAAATAGTGTTCTAGTTTTCTCCGAATTTTGGTTGTTCCTGTCCAGTGTGTCAAATCGTTATCTTTTTTCTCATAATTTTGTTGGGTCTAATTATGTTGCTGTTGAAAAACAAATGATAATCCACACTAAGCACAAACCAGATGGGATCGCTGCAAAATGCTGTGGTAGCCATGATAGTGAAGTGTGCCATGAATTCTAAATAAATCACAGACAGTGTCACCAGCAAAGCACCCCGACTCTAATGAACTTATCCTCTGCAGCAGTGGTAACTCTGGGTCTTCCTGTCCTGTGGCGCTCCTGATGAGATCCTGATCCTTTCACAAATCCTCATGAGAGCTAATTTCATCATAGTGCTTGATGGTTTTTCTGACTGCACTTGTAGAAACTTTCACAGTTCTTGAAATGTTCCAGATTGACTAACCTTCATGTCTTAAAGTAATGATGGACTGTTGTGTCTCTTTGCTTATTTGAGCTGTTCTTGCCATAATATGGACTTGGTCTTTTACCAAATATCTTACCAAATATCTTCTGTATACAACCCCTACCTTGTCACAACACAACTGATTGGCTCAAATACTTTTTTTTTTGGTAAATGTAGATTTGGCTTCGCTCCATTCTGTTTATTTTTTTATCTTGAAAAACTCCCCAGTGCATAATGATGACAAGCATACCCGTAACATGATGCAGAGAATGGTAACATATGGCGAGTGGTACTCAGTAATTTGTTGTGTTGGATTTCCCCCTGAACATAACATGTTGTATTTAGGACAAAAAGTCACAAGTCACAAATAAGTCCTCAACTGGCAGCTTCATTTAAATAGTACCCGCAAATCACCAGTCTCAATGTCAACAGTGAAGAGGCGAGTCCGGGATGCTGGCCTGTTCCATGTTCCCTGTCCTTTCCCCTCTCCCTGCCCGTGTCCCTTCTCCTGCTCCCTCTCCTGCCCTTTTCCCCTGCCTCCAGTGCCTTCTCCCTGTCCTCTCTACTGCCCCTGTCCCCTCTCCTGCCCCTGTCCCCTGTCCCCTCTGGAAGATGAGATGAGGGGGTTGGTCTGGGCTTGATTCTAATCCCTGGTTTACATTCTGTTACCCAGGAATAGAGATTATTCTCCAAAGCTTTAATCTACCATGACACGCTCCACTCTACAAATACACACAGACAAACACACACAGATAAACACACACACATCTGATAAATTAAATGTATTTAATTTCAGATGGACAGTGCTGACAGTAAAATCTGATAGGGAGGGAGGGAGGGAGGGGAGGAGAGTGCTGGCTATGGGAGGGAGGGAGGGAGGGAGGGAGGGAGGGAGGGAGGGAGGGAGGGAGGGAGGGAGGGAGGGAGGGAGGGAGGAGGGAGGGAGGGAGGGAGGGAGGGAGGGAGGGAGGGAGCACAGAAACACAGGAAAACAGCTCATGTAATTGAAGAATCCGTAGAATGGAATCACTTCTGGGAAAATTGGAACACAATAAACAAACAACAACACCAAGAGTTTTCTATCCAAATGGAGATGTATGAATAAACCACTTCTCCAGTCTGTTTGGCTCTATAACAAAGAACAAAGATCTAAAACATATTCATGATCAAAAACAAATCTTAGAATGATCTATTAAAGACTACCAGAACCTGAAAATGTAGTTAAAATTGGCAATGAAAACACTGATTTATTTCCTCAGGGCCGTGAGGTGAGAAAGATGTAGCTTGAGCCGGATCCTCTTCAACATTTAAATTCATAAATTGGCGACGGCTCTAGAACAGTCTGCAGCACCCAGCCTCACCTTACTGGACTCAGAAATCAAATGTCTACAGTTTGCTGATGATCTGGTGCTTCTGTCCCCAACCAAGGAGGGCCTACAGCAGCACCTAGATCTGTCCCCAACCAAGGAGGGCCTACAGCAACACCTAGATCTGTCCCCAACCAAGGAGGGCCTACAGCAGCACCTAGATCTGTCCCCAACCAAGGAGGGCCTACAGCAGCACCTAGATCTGTCCCCAACCAAGGAGGGCCTGGCACAGATTATCCCCAACCAAGGAGGGCCTACAGCAGCACCTAGATCTTCTGGACAGATTATGTCAGACTTGGGCCCTGACAGTAAATCTCAGTAAGACAAAAATAATGGTGTTCCAAAAAAGGTCCAGTCGCCAGGACCATAAACACAAATTGTAGCTAGTCACCGTTGCCCTAGGCAACACAGAGAATTACACCTACCTCGGCCTAAACATCAACGCCACAGGCACAGTAACTTCCACAAGTCTGTGATCGATCTGAGCGACAAGGCAAGAAGGGCTTTCTACGCCATCAAAAGGAAACATAAAATGCAACATTCCAATCAGGATTTGGCTAATAATACGCCAATCAATTATATAATCCATTTCCCTCTATGCTTGTGATGTCTGGGTTCCGCCAACCAAGAATTCACAAAATGGGGAAAACACTCCACTGACACTCTGCATGCAGAATTCTGCAAAAAATATCCTCAGAGTACAATGCAAAACCCCCATAAAATATCCTCAGAGTACAATGCAAAACCCCCATAAAATATCCTCAGAGTACAATGCAAACCCCCCCAAAAATATCCTCAGAGTACAATGCAAAACCCCCATAAAATATCCTCAGAGTACAATGCAAAACCCCCATAAAATATCCTCAGAGTACAATGCAAAACCCCCATAAAATATCCTCAGAGTACAATGCAAAACCCCCCAAAAATATCCTCAGAGTACAATGCAAAACCCCCATAAAATATCCTCAGAGTACAATGCAAACCCCCATAAAATATCCTCAGAGTACAATGCAAAACCCCCATAAAATATCCTCAGAGTACAATGCAAAACCCCCATAAAATATCCTCAGAGTACAATGCAAAACCCCCATAAAATATCCTCAGAGTACAATGCAAAACCCCCCAAAAATATCCTCAGAGTACAATGCAAAACCCCCATAAAATATCCTCAGAGTACAATGCAAACCCCCATAAAATATCCTCAGAGTACAATGCAAAACCCCCATAAAATATCCTCAGAGTACAATGCAAAACCCCCATAAAATATCCTCAGAGTACAATGCAAAACCCCATAAAATATCCTCAGAGTACAATGCAAAACCCCATAAAATATCCTCAGAGTACAATGCAAAACCCCATAAAATATCCTCAGAGTACAATGCAAAACCCCCAAAAATATCCTCAGAGTACAATGCAAAACCCCCATAAAATATCCTCAGAGTACAATGCAAACCCCCATAAAATATCCTCAGAGTACATTGCAAAACCCCCATAAAATATCCTCAGAGTACAATGCAAAACCCCCATAAAATATCCTCAGAGTACAATGCAAAACCCCCATAAAATATCCTCAGAGTACAATGCAAAACCCCCAAAAATATCCTCAGAGTACAATGCAAAACCCCCATAAAATATCCTCAGAGTACAATGCAAAACCCCCATAAAATATCCTCAGAGTACAATGCAAAACCCCCATAAAAAATCATCAGAGTACAATGCAAAACCCCCATAAAATATCCTCAGAGTACAATGCAAAACCCCCATAAAATATCCTCAGAGTACAATGCAAAACCCCCATAAAATATCCTCAGAGTACAATGCAAAACCCCCATAAAATATCCTCAGAGTACAATGCAAAACCCCCAAAAAATATCCTCAGAGTACAATGCAAACCCCCATAAAATATCCCCAGAGTACAATGCAAAACCCCCATAAAATATCCTCAGAGTACAATGCAAAACCCCCATAAAATATCCTCAGAGTACAATGCAAAACCCCCATAAAATATCCTCAGAGTACAATGCAAACCCCCCAAAAATATCCTCAGAGTACAATGCAAAACCCCCAAAAATATCCTCAGAGTACAATGCAAAACCCCCATAAAATATCCTCAGAGTACAATGCAAAACCCCCAAAAAATATCCTCAGAGTACAATGCAAAACCCCCAAAAATATCCTCAGAGTACAATGCAAAACCCCCAAAAATATCCTCAGAGTACAATGCAAAACCCCCCAAAAATATCCTCAGAGTACAATGCAAAACCCCCCAAAAATACATGCAGAGCAGAATTTGGACTATACCCACTAATTATCAAAATCAAGAAAAGAGACGTCAAATTCCCACAACCACCTGAAAGGAAAGCCCAACCAATCAAATGTGTTTATAAAGGCCTTTTTACATCAGCAGTTGGCACAAAGCCAGCATCAGAGGCAAACCCACTGCTGGTTTGCCTCTGAAGCTGAGCAGGGTTGGTCCTGGTCAGTCACTAGATGGGAGACCAGATGCTGCTGGTTTGCCTCTGAAGCTGAGCAGGGTTGGTCCTGGTCAGTCACTAGATGGGAGACCAGATGCTGCTGGTTTGCCTCTGGAGCTGAGCAGGGTTGGTCCTGGTCAGTCACTAGATGGGAGACCAGATGCTGCTGGTTTGCCTCTGAAGCTAAGCAGGGTTGGTCCTGGTCAGTCACTAGATGGGAGACCAGATGCTGCTGGCTTGCCTCTGAAGCTGAGCAGGGTTGGTCCTGGTCAGTCACTAGATGGGAGACCAGATGCTGCTGGTTTGCCTCTGATGCTGAGCAGGGTTGGTCCTGGTCAGTCACTAGATGGGAGACCAGATGCTGCTGGTTTGCCTCTGAAGCTAAGCAGGGTTGGTCCTGGTCAGTCACTAGATGGGAGACCAGATGCTGCTGGCTTGCCTCTGAAGCTAAGCAGGGTGGTCCTGGTCAGTCACTAGATGGGAGATCAGATTCTGCTGGAAGTGGTGTTGGAGGGCCAGTAGGAAGCATTCTTTCCTTTGGTCACAAAGACTAGATTCTGGACAGACTGACCCCTAGCCCCCCGGACACATAGACTAGATACTGGACAGACTGACCCCTAGCCACCTGTGCACATAGACTAGATACTGGGGGCTGAGACAGGGGGTGGGGCTGTACAATGATTTGGTATTTTATTAGGATCCCCATTAGCTGTATTAAAAGTAGCAGCCACTCTTCCAGGAGTCCACACAAAACATGGAACATGACCTAATACAGAACATTAATAGAAAAGGGCAGAACTACATCAACTGATACTCCCTGGACAGGGGCAACCAGGCAGGATATAACCCCACCCACTTTACCAAAGCACAGCCCCACACCAATTGAGGGACAGACCACCGACTTACGACCCTGAGCCAAGGCTGAGTATAGCCCACGAAGATCTCCAAACCAAACCTTCCATCACAAACCCCTAACGTGCAAAGAGATTAACCTAGAGACGAGCTCAGCCAACTGTTCACAAATACTAACAAACCCCACAGAACACCAGGACAGCAACACAACTAAACCCATCCAAATGATGAGAAAACTAAAAGAGAACTACTTGACACATTGGAAAGAATCAACCAATCAACTGACAAAACTGTAATGCTATTTGGCTCTAAACAGAGAGTACACAATGGCAGAATACCTGACAACGGACTGACCCAAAACTAGGACAAGCCTTGACTATGTACAGACTCGGTGAGCCTTGCTATTGAGAGAGGTAATCATAGGCAGGACTGGCTCTCAAAAGAAGACAGGATATGTGGCCACTGCCCACAAAATGAGGTGGAAACCAAACTGCATTGTTTAACTTCCTGCCAAATGTATGACTATATAAGAGACACATATTTGCCTGATTCAAACATAAATCAAATGTTGACAAACTCCTGTATCTGTTAGGCGAAATAACACAGTGTGCAATCCCAGCAGCAAAATGTGTGACCTGCTGCCACAAGAAGAGGTTAACCAGTTGGACAGAAACACCGATATAAATATGATTCACTTAGAAATAACAAACTACTGAGCTGTGTGTAGGTCAGAGCTGTGTGTGGGTCAGAGCTGTGTGTGGGTCAGAGCTGTGTGTGAGTCAGAGCTGTGTGTAGGTCAGAGCTGTGTGTGGGTCAGAGCTGTGTGTGGGTCAGAGCTGTGTGTAGGTCAGAGCTGTGTGTGGGTCAGAGCTGTGTGTGAGTCAGAGCTGTGTGTGGGTCAGAGCTGTGTGTAGGTCAGAGCTGTGTGTGGGTCAGAGCTGTGTGTGGGTCAGAGCTGTGTGTGGGTCAGAGCTGTGTGTAGGTCAGAGCTGTGTGTGAGTCAGAGCTGTGTGTGGGTCAGAGCTGTGTGTGGGTCAGAGCTGTGTGTAGGTCAGAGCTGTGTGTGGGTCAGAGCTGTGTGTGGGTCAGAGCTGTGTGTGGGTCAGAGCTGTGTGTAGGTCAGAGCTGTGTGTGAGTCAGAGCTGTGTGTAGGTCAGAGCTGTGTGTGGGTCAGAGCTGTGTGTGGGTCAGAGCTGTGTGTAGGTCAGAGCTGTGTGTGGGTCAGAGCTGTGTGTAGGTCAGAGCTGTGTGTAGGTCAGAGCTGTGTGTGGGTCAGAGCTGTGTGTGGGTCAGAGCTGTGTGTGGGTCAGAGCTGTGTGTAGGTCAGAGCTGTGTGTGGGTCAGAGCTGTGTGTAGGTCAGAGCTGTGTGTGAGTCAGAGCTGTGTGTGGGTCAGAGCTGTGTGTGGGTCAGAGCTGTGTGTAGGTCAGAGCTGTGTGTGGGTCAGAGCTGTGTGTGGGTCAGAGCTGTGTGTAGGTCAGAGCTGTGTGTGGGTCAGAGCTGTGTGTGGGTCAGAGCTGTGTGTAGGTCAGAGCTGTGTGTGGGTCAGAGCTGTGTGTGGGTCAGAGCTGTGTGTAGGTCAGAGCTGTGTGTGGGTCAGAGCTGTGTGTAGGTCAGAGCTGTGTGTGGGTCAGAGCTGTGTGTGGGTCAGAGCTGTGTGTAGGTCAGAGCTGTGTGTAGGTCAGAGCTGTGTGTGGGTCAGAGCTGTGTGTAGGTCAGAGCTGTGTGTGGGTCAGAGCTGTGTGTGGGTCAGAGATGTGTGTGGGTCAGAGCTGTGTGTAGGTCAGAGCTGTGTGTGGGTCAGAGCTGTGTGTGGGTCAGAGCTGTGTGTAGGTCAGAGCTGTGTGTGGGTCAGAGCTGTGTGTGGGTCAGAGCTGTGTGTAGGTCAGAGCTGTGTGTGGGTCAGAGCTGTGTGTAGGTCAGAGCTGTGTGTGGGTCAGAGCTGTGTGTGGGTCAGAGCTGTGTGTAGGTCAGAGCTGTGTGTAGGTCAGAGCTGTGTGTGGGTCAGAGCTATGTGTGGGTCAGAGCTGTGTGTAGGTCAGAGCTGTGTGTGGGTCAGAGCTGTGTGTGGGTCAGAGATGTGTGTGGGTCAGAGCTGTGTGTAGGTCAGAGCTGTGTGTGGGTCAGAGCTGTGTGTGGGTCAGAGCTGTGTGTGGGTCAGAGCTGTGTGTAGGTCAGAGGTGTGTGTGGGCCAGAGATGTGTGTGGGTCAGAGCTGTGTGTAAGTTGACTATGCAAACCACTTTGAAGGGATGCAGTCATTCTCTCCTCTACTTTAGCCATCATCGGAATCAGTACACAATGTTTTGCACGATCTCTTAGACATTATTTTAGGCCAAGCCTTTGGAACTTTGGCTTTTCTAGATGTGTAATCCAATGGTTATTGATACAGCTTTAGAGCAGAGTTCTGCAGCACTGGTAAAAACATGTGATCAATACATATGGATGATATAGTATGTATTGTTTGTAAACACCTTTAAGGCTGATTAACAACCTCAACCAGATGGGAACACATACAGCAACACCTCCACCTTAGGCATTCCTGTCTCTTCTGTAGATGTTATATCCCTCTATTGCTAATGCTGTATCATCAAATATAGTATCTAAGTGAGTCTCAGAGATGGCCAATACGTGAATGTTATCTGATATTAGCAGGTTATTGATTTAATAAACCTTGTATATTAATATGGGCCATTTTTAGCACTGTCCTGGGTAGCTTATTGGAGATATTCGGTCAGATATTCAATTATTTTGTTAGTTGAGTCCATCAGTATTTGGACAAAGCTCTTGAAGCTATTTTCCTATACTAACTGCTTGTAGTGTCATTTTTTGTTTGTTTCCCTATCACTGGTGAAGGATATTTTAACTACAGTATTACATTTACATTTAAGTCATTTAGCAGACGCTCTTATCCATAGCGACTTACAAACAGTATGTCCTCTCAGTTACTCACAGCTGGCTCTGGATGTCATGGTGGCGATGTAGGCTAACGCTGGTACTCCACACAGTTCCAGACAGGGCAGGTTGCAGGGCAGATGGAAAAAGCCCATTACAATCCACGGTCCCAGCTACATTCACTCCACATTACTGGCCTGTATGACAAAGTGAAAAGAAGAAATCCTGCGTTTAAAAAAAATCCACTCCGGATCATCCATTCTGTTTGCTCCGGATCATCCATTCTGTTTGCTCCGGATCATCCATTCTGTTTGCTCCGGATCATCCATTCTGTTTGCTCCGGATCATCCATTCTGTTTGCTCCGGATCATCCATTCTGTTTGCTCTGGATCGTCCATTATGTTTTTTCTCCGGATCATCCATTCTGTTAGCTCCGGATCATCCATTCTGTTTGCTCCGGATCATCCATTCTGTTTGCTCCGGATCATCCATTCTGTTAGCTCCGGATCATCCATTCTGTTTGCTCCGGATCATCCATTCTGTTTGCTCCGGATCATCCATTCTGTTTGCTCCGGATCATCCATTCTGTTAGCTCCGGATCATCCATTCTGTTTGCTCCGGATCATCCATTCTGTTTGCTCCGGATCATCCATTCTGTTAGCAACAAGGCCGTTAAGTAATACTGCAAGACAACATGGTATTGTAGTGGCGGCATCATGTTATGGGTATGCTAGTCATCGGCAGGGACTGGGGAGTTTGTGAGGATCAAAATAAATATTAAGGGAGCATAGCCCAGGTAAAAAGATAGAGTTAAACCTGACTGAAAAACTGAAAAACCTGGGATTGAGTTTTCTATATGTCACCGAGACAATTACACATCCTTCAAATAAAATGTAAAAAAATAAAATGTGATGTGCAAGGGGTGTGTAGATTTTCACAAGGCACTGCATATCATTGTCACACACACTAACGTAAATGGAACTTGTGAATGGCTTGGTTATTAGATTTCTTATCTTCTTTATGAGGAAAAAAAATCCATTCTAGAACCTATTGGAATCATTTCGCATTCCGTGGTTCTACAGGATCAGCAGCTTGCAGTGTTTTCATCTGCAGGGGGAGGATCATAGCTTGGATTATGTTAAATCTCAATATACATAAATATTTTTCATCAAGACTCTCTGTCTGCGTCATAATATAATCTTTAATCAAGTAAATTAATCTAGTAGGATACTCCTCTCTCCCCACTTTATCCCATAACCTCGTAATATCAGTCCGACAACCTCTCTTCAGATACCATATGGATTGCATGTAGGCTTTGGGTTTAAGTTTAGGTACATTAGAACAGCTTGGTATATACAGTACAAGTCAAAAGTTTTGGACACACCTACTCATTCAAGGATTCTACATTGTAGAATAATAGTGAAGACATCAATACTATGAAATAACACATATGGCATCAGGTAGGGCCCCCCCAAAAGTTTTAAACAAATCACAATATATTTTATATTTGAGATTCTTAAAAGTAGCCACCCTTTCCCCTGATGACAGCTTTGCACACTCTTGGCATTCTCTCAACCAGCTTCACCTGGAATGTTTTTCCAACGGTCTTGAAGGAGTTCCCACATATGCTGAGCACATGTTGACTACTTTTCCTTCACTCTGCGGTCCAACTCATCCCAAACCATGTTAATGGGGTTGAGGTTGGGTGATTGTGGAGGCCATGTCATCTGAGGCAGCACACCATCACTATCCTTCTCACCATCACTCACCTTCTTGGTCAAATAGCCCTTACACAGCTTGGAAGTGTGCTGGGTCATTGTCCAGTTGAAAAACAAATGATAGTCCCACTAAGCGCAAACCAGATGGGATGGTGTATCTCTGCAGAATGCTGTGGTAGGCATACTGGTTATGTGTGCCTTCAATTCTAAATAAATCACAGACGGTGTCACCAACAAAGCACCCCCACACCATCACACCTCCCCCTCCATGCTTCACACATGCAGAGATCACCTGTTCACCTACTCTGCGTCTCACAAAGACACAGCGGTTGGAACCCAAAACCTCAAATTTGGACTCATCAGAACAAAGGACAGATTTCCAACAGTCTAATGTCCATTGCTCATATTTCTTGGCCTTAGTAAGTCTCTTCTTATTATTGGTGTCCTTTAGTACTGGTTTCTTTGCAGCAATTCGACCATGAAGGCCTGATTCAATTAGTCTCCTCTGAACAGTTGATGTTGAGATGTGTCTGTGAAGCATTTATTTGGGCTGCAATTTCTGAGGCTGGTAACTGTAATTAACTTATCCTCTGCAGCAGAGGTAACTCTGGGTCTTCCTTTCCTGTGGCAGTCCTCATGAGAGCAGAGTTTCGTCATAGCGATTGATGGTTTTTGCAACTGCACTTATTAAAGAAAATGTACCAGTTCTTGAAATACTGAGGGTTGACTGACCTTCCTGTCTTAAAGTAATGATGGACTGTCGTTTCTCTTGGCTTATTTGGGCTGTTCTTGCCATAATACGGACTTGGTCTTTCATTAAATAGGGCTATCTTCTGTATATCACCCATTTTACCACTGCATGTAACCATGTGGTGCTGGCCACTTTGCTAACTCTACATCGGGTAATTTATCACTGCCTGTACCCATGTGGTGCTAGCCACTATGCTAACTCTACAACTAGTAATTTCCCTCTACGTGTAGCCATGTGGTGCTAGCCGCTATGGTAACTCTACATCGGGTAATTTATCACTGCGTGTACCCATGTGGTGCTAGCCACTATGCTAACTCTACAACTAGTAATTTCCCTCTACGTGTAGCCATGTGGTGCTAGCCGCTATGGTAACTCTACATCGGGTAATTTATCACTGCGTGTACCCATGTGGTGCTAGCCACTATGCTAACTCTACAACAAGTAATTTCCCTCTACGTGTAGCCATGTGGTGCTAGCCGCTATGGTAACTCTACATCGGGTAATTTATCACTGCGTGTACCCATGTGGTGCTAGCCACTATGCTAACTCTACAACTAGTAATTTCCCTCTACGTGTAGCCATGTGGTGCTAGCCACTATGCTAACTCTACAACTAGTAATTTCCCTCTACGTGTAGCCATGTGGTGCTAGCCACTATGCTAACTCTACAACTAGTAATTTCCCTCTACATGTAGCCATGTGGTGCTAGCCGCTATAATAACTCTACAACTGGTAATGTCCCTCTATGTGTAGCCATGTACAGATAGCACTAGCCACTATTGCTAAACATCTTTGACACTAATAACAGCTTCCCAGGACACCGTGGAGCAGCTGCAGCAGTAACAGCAGTAGCTGTGTAGGGTTAAGACAAATGACAGGCAGCAATCTCCCCATCACTGGGGCCTGTATCCCAAATGACACCCCATTTCCTGTGGTACACTACTTTTGACCAGGGCCCATAGTGCCAATTTAGTTATGCTGCTCACTGGGTGTGTTGCGTAACATGAGCAATGAGAGGTGGGCAGACAATAGCAGCAAGGGCTCTGTGGATTAAAGGTGGTCCTGAAGGAAGGGGATACAATAGGAGGAGGGTGGGAGGAAGACTGAGGGTCGGGAGGATGAAGAGGGAGGGTTGGGGTGTGATAGAGGAGAATGAAGAGGTTAGAGAGAGAGAGAGATGAGAGAGAGAGGGGGGAGGAGGTTGGTGTGTGTAGGATAGATTTTGTCTTCATTGAGAGAGAGAGAGAGAGAGAGAGAGAGAGAGAGAGAGAGAGAGAGAGAGAGAGAGAGGGGGGGTGGTGTATGTATGTATGTAGGATAGCTTTAGGCTTCATTGAGAGAGAGGGGGGTTGGTGTATGTAGGATAGCTTTAGTCTACATTGAGAGAGAGAGAGAGAGAGAGAGAGAGAGAGAGAGAGAGAGAGAGAGAGAGAGAGAGAGAGAGAGAGAGAGAGAGAGAGGGGGGGGGGTGGTGTATGTATGTATGTAGGATAGCTTTAGGCTTCATTGAGAGAGTGGGGGTTGGTGTATGTAGGATAGCTTTAGTCTTCATTGAGAGAGAGAGAGAACGAGAGAGGGGGTGTATGTAGGATAGCTTTAGGCTTCATTGAGAGAGAGGGGGGTTGGTGTATGTAGGATAGCTTTAGTCTTCATTGAGAGAGAGAGAGAGAGAGAGAGAGAGAGAGAGAGAGAGAGAGAGAGAGAGAGAGAGAGAGAGAGAGAGAGAGGGGGTTGGTGTATGTAGGATAGCATTAGTCTTCATTGAGAGAGAGAGAGAATGAGAGAGGGGGGGGTTGGTGTATGTAAGATAGCTTTAGTCTTCATTGAGAGAGAGAGGGGGGTTGGTGTATGTAGGATAGCTTTAGTCTTCATTGAGAGAGAGAGAGGGGGGTGTATGTAGGATAGCTTTAGTCTTCATTGAGAGAGAGAGAGAGAGAGAGAGAGAGAGAGAGAGAGAGAGAGAGAGAGAGAGAGGGGGTGGTGTATGTAGGATAGCTGTAGCCTTCATTGAGAGAGAGAGAGAGAGAGAGAGAGAGAGAGAGAGAGAGAGAGGAGGGGGGGTGTGTGTAGGATAGCTTTAGTCTTCATTGAGAGAGAGAGGGGGAGGAGGTTGGTGTGTGTAGGATAGCTTTAGTCTTCATTGAGAGAGAGAGGGGGAGGAGGTTGGTGTGTGTAGGATAGCTTTAGTCTTCATTGAGAGAGAGAGGGGGGGGTGTATGTAGGATAGCTTTAGTCTTCATTCAGAGAGAGGGGGTTGGTGTATGTAGGATAGCTTTAGTCTTCATTGAGAGGGGGGGGGTTGGTGTATGTAGGATAGCTTTAGTCTTCATTGAGAGAGAGAGGGGGGGTTGGTGTATGTAGGATAGCTTTAGTCTTCATTGAGAGAGAGAGGGGGGGTTGGTGTATGTAGGATAGCTTTAGTCTTCATTGAGAGAGAGAGGGGGGGTTGGTGTATGTAGGATAGCTTTAGTCTTCATTCAGAGAGAGGGGGGGTTGGTGTATGTAGGATAGCTTTAGTCTTCATTGAGAGAGAGAGGGGGGGTTGGTGTATGTAGGATAGCTTTAGAATTCATTTTGTAATCTGAAATGGCGTAGCAGTCAGACGTCTTTGTCCTTCATCTTCTAATGCCCCATGTAAATATCTTTTAATATATTTTTCTTCGCATATCTTTTTTATATTTTTCTAAACTTCAAAATACTCTCACCGATGTGGTGTGGATCTGCTTATTTCTGAAGTATTTTTCTTTACCTCTGAATTGGAATCCCTCCAACAGAAGCTAGCCAGCTAACGAGCATACTGGACCTATTTTCTCTCCATATCCCCGGATTCCTACCTCAAGCTCTGAACCTTCTCACCTGGATCATCGCAGCTGGCTAGCTGCTATCCGAGTGGCTACTCCTGGCTAACATCTCTGTCCCGAAGCTAGCACCAATTAGCCTGGAGCTAGCCCATACTAAGCCCATCTCCCGGCTAGCTGAAGTGGTCCATCAGCCACTCCTGGACCCTTTTTACTGCCGGTACGGGGTACGGAACCCCGCCGATTCTTCACGACTGAACTACCGACGTAATCTGCCCGAGGGTTTCTTTCTCCAACAGGCCCCTTCGTCGCGACGTCCCCTGAATGCCCATCTGCTAGCAGCAGCTCGCCAGCTGTCTAGAGCATATTGGACTGTTAGCTGAGTAGTAATTTCCACCAATATAGAACTACCAAAGGGGGCGGAGTTGCAATCTACTGCAGAGATAGCCTTCAGAGTGTTGTCTTACTATTCAGGTCTGTACCCAAACAATTCGAGCTTCTACTTTTAAAAATCCACTTTTCCAGAAACAAGTCTCTCACTGTTGCCGCTTGCTATAGACCACCCTCTGCCCCCAGCTGTGCCTTGGACACCATAAGTGAATTGATTGCTCCCATCTATATTCAGAGCTCGTGCTGCTAGGTGACCTCAACTGGGACATGCTTAACACCCCAGCCATCCTACAATCTAAGCTTGATGCCCTCAATCTCACACAAATTGTCAATGAAATTATCAATGAACCTATAACCCCAAATCCGTAAACACGGGCACCCTCGTAGACCTGCCCTCCAAATACACCTCTGCTGTTTTCAACCAAGATCTCAGCGATCACTGCCTCATTGCCTGCATCCGTAATGGGTCTGTGGTCAAACGACCACCCCTCATCACTATCAAACGCTCCATAAAACACCTCAGCGAGCATGCCTTTCTAATAGACCTGGCTTGGGTATCCTGGACTGATTTTAACCTCATCCCGTCAGTAGAGGATGCCTGGTTATTCTTTAAAAGTGTATTGCTCGCCATCTTAAAAAAGGCATGCTCCGTTCAAAAATGTAGAAACCAGGAACAGATATAGCCCTTGGTTCACTCCAGACCTGACTGCCCTTGACCAGCACAAAACCATCCTGTGGCATACTGCATTAGCATCGAATAGCCCGTGTGATATGCAACTGTTCAGGGAAGTTAGGAACCAATATACACAGGCAGTTAGGAAAGCTAAGGCTAGCTTTTTCAAACAGAAATTTGCATCCTGTAGCACAAACTCAAAAACGTTCAGGGACACTGTAAAGTCCATGGAGAATAAGAACCCCTCCTCCCAGGTGCCCACTGCACTGTGGCTAGGAAACACTGTCACCACTGATGGATCAACAATAATTGAGAATTTCAATAAGCATTTTTCCACGGCTGGCCATGCTTTCTACCTGGTTAACCCTAACCCGGGCAACTGCCCGGCACCCCCCACAGCAACTCGCCCAAGCCTCCCCCACTTCTCCTTCACACAAATCCAGATAGCTGATGTTCTGAAAGAGCTGCAAAATCTGGACCCCTACAAATCAACCTGGCTTGACAATCTGGACCCTCTCTTTATAAAATGATCTGCCAAAATTGTTGCAACCCCTATAACTAGCCTGTTCAACCTCTCTTTCGTATCGTCTGAGATCCCCAAAGATTGGAAGCTGCCGCGATCATCCCCCTCCTCAAAGGGGGAGACACTCTAGACCCAAACTGCTACAGATCTGTCTATCCTACCCTGCCTTTCCAAGGTCTTCGAAACCAAGTTAACAAACAGATTACCGACCATTTCAAATCCCACCGTAACTTCTCCGCTATACAATCTGGTTTCAGAGCTGGTCATGAGTGCACCTCAGCCATGCTCAAGGTCCTAAATGATATCATAACCGCCATCGATAAGAGATATTTTCCATATTCATCAATCTTTCGACTCTGTCAATCACCACATTCTTATCAGCAGACGAAACATCCATGGTTTTTCAAATGACTACCTCGCCTGGTTCACCAACTACTTCTCTGATAGAGTTCAGTGTGTCAAATCAGAGGGCTTGTTGTCTGGACCTCTGGCAGTCCTATGAAGGTGCCACATGGTTTTATTCTCGGGCCGACTCTCTTCTCTGTATACATCAATGATGTCGCTCTTGCTGCTGGTGATTCTCTGATCCTCCTCTACGCAGACGACACCATTCTGTATACTTCTGGCCCTTCTTTGGACACTGTGTTAACTAACCTCCAGAAGAGCTTCAATGCCATACAACTCTCCTTCCGTGGCCTCCAACTGCTCTTAAATGCAAGTAAAACTAAATGCATGCTCTGCAACCGATTGCTGCCCGCCCGTCCAGCATCACTACTCTGGACGGTTCTGACTTGGAATATGTGGACAACTACAAATACCTAGGTGTCTGGTTGGACTGTAAATTCACCTCCAATGCAACATTAAATCTAGAATTGGCTTCCTATTTCGCAACAAAGCATCCTTCACTCATGCTGCCAAACATACCCTTGTAAAACTGACCATCCTACCATTCCTCGACTTCGGTGATGTCATTTACAAAATTGCCTCCAACACACTGCGCAGCAAATTGGATGCAGTCTATCACAGTGCCATACGCTTTGTCACCAAAGCCCCATATACTACCCACCATTGCAACCTGTACAGTCTCATTGACTCGGCAATTTGTAAGTCGCTCTGGATAAGAGCGTCTGCTAAATGACTTAAATGTAAATGTAAATGTAAATGTCACCATAGCAGCACTCTCCCATAGCACATGCTCCAGCAGGTTTATCTCACTGGTCATCCCCAAAGCCAATTCCTCCTTTGGCTGCCTCTCCTTCCAGTTCTCTGCTGCCAATGACTGGAATGAACTGCAAAAAAATCACTGAAGCTGGAGACTCATATCTCCCACACTAGCTTTAAGCACCAGCTGTTAGAGCAGCTAACAGATCACTGCACCTGTCCATAGTCCTTCTGTAATATAGCCCATCCAACTACTTCATCCCCATACTGTATTAATTTATTGATCTTGCTCCTTTGCACCCCAGTATCTCTACTTGCACATTAATTTTCTGCACATCTACCATTCCAGTGTTTAATTGCTATATTGTAATTACTTCGCCACCATGGCCTATTTATTGCTTTACCTCCCTTTTCTTACCTCATTTGTACACACTGTATATATATTTTTTTCTACTGTAATAATCAAATTCCAAATCAAATCAAATCAAATCTAATGTATTTATATAGCCCCTTCGTACATCAGCTGATATCTCAAAGTGCTGTACAGAAACCCAGCCTAAAACCCCAAACAGCAAGCAATGCAGGTGTAGAAGCACACTGGCTAGGAAAAACTTCCAATTATTGACTCTATGTTTGTTTACTCCATGTGTAACTCTGTGTTGTTGTTTATTCCATGTGTAACTCTGTGTTGTTGTCTATTCTATGTAAACATGACCCCATATAGTGTTTATGTTTCTACCTAGCTAATGTTAGCTAAACATGACCCCATACAATGTTTATGTTTCTACCTAGCTAATGTTAGCTAAACATGACCCCATACAATGTTTATGTTTCTACCTAGCTAATGTTAGCTAAACATGACCCCATATAGTGTTTATGTTTCTACCTAGCTAATGTTAGCTAAACATGACCCCATATATTGTTTATGTTTCTACCTAGCTAATGTCAGCTAAACATGACCCCATATAGTGTTTATGTTTCTACCTAGCTAATGTCAGCCCCCCAACTCATTTTATATTCTATCGTCCATCAAAACATTTTTTTGAGGTGAAAGCTAAGTTACAGTTTATTGCTGAAACATGTACTTCTCTGTTAGTGGGGCCGAGCAGAGAGGATGGGGAAACGATCTAGCAAGGTATTTGACAAGAGTCTTTTGAGGTAATTATTTAAGCGATTGTGGTCCTTCTGTAGCTCAGTTGGTAGAGCATGGCGCTTGTAACGCCAGGGTAGTGGTTTCGATCCCCGGGACCATCCATACGTAGAATGTATGCACACATGACTGTAAGTCGCTTTGGATAAAAGCGTCTGCTAAATGGCATATATTATTATTATTATTATATTATTCCATGTGTAACTCTGTGTTGTTGTTTACTCCATGTGTAACTCTGTGTTGTTGTTTATTCCATGTGTAACTCTGTGTTGTTGTTTATTCCATGTGTAACTCTGTGTTGTTGTTTACTCCATGTGTAACTCTGTGTTGTTGTTTGTGTCGCACTGCTTTGCTTTATCTTGGCCAGGTCTCAGTTGTAAATGAGAAATTGTTCTCAACTGGCCTACCTGATTAAATAAAGGTGTTCTCAACTAGCCTACCTGGTTAGAGAGAGGAGTAGGAGGTTGGTGTGTGTAGGATAGCTTTAGCCTTCATTGAGAGAGAGAGGGGGAGGAGGTTGGTGTGTGTGGGATAGCTTTAGCCTTCATTGAGAGAGAGAGGGGGAGGAGGTTGGTGTGTGTAGGATAGCTTTAGCCTTCATTGAGAGAGAGGGGGAGGAGGTTGGTGTGTGTAGGATAGCTTTAGCCTTCATTGAGAGAGAGAGGGGGAGGAGGTTGGTGTGTGTGGGATAGCTTTAGTCTTGATTGAGAGAGAGATAATAACTCTCCCACACATCATAGCCCTGCAGTCTCTACCAGACATCATAGCCCTGTAGTCTCTACCAGACATCATAGCCCTGCAGTCTCTACCAGACATCATAGCCCTGTAGTCTCTACCAGACATCATAGCCCTGTAGTCTCTACCAGACATCATAGCCCTGTAGTCTCTACCAGACATCATAGCCCTGCAGTCTCTACCAGACATCATAGCCCTGCAGTCTCTACCAGACATCATAGCCCTGCAGTCTCTACCAGACATCATAGCCCTGCAGTCTCTACCAGACATCATAGCCCTGTAGTCTCTACCAGACATCATAGCCCTGTAGTCTCTACCAGACATCATAGCCCTGCAGTCTCTACCAGACATCATAGCCCTGTAGTCTCTACCAGACATCATAGCCCTGTAGTCTCTACCAGACATCATAGCCCTGCAGTCTCTACCAGACATCATAGCCCTGTAGTCTCTCCCAGACATCATAGCTCTGCATCATAGCCCTGCAGTCTCTACCAGACATCATAGCCCTGCAGTCTCTACCAGACATCATAGCCCTGCAGTCTCTACCAGACATCATAGCCCTGCAGTCTCTACCAGACATCATAGCCCTGTAGTCTCTACCAGACATCATAGCCCTGCAGTCTCTACCAGACATCATAGCCCTGCATCATAGCCCTGCAGTCTCTACCAGACATCATAGCCCTGCATCATAGCCCTGCAGTCTCTACCAGACATCATAGCCCTGCATCATAGCCCTGTAGTCTCTACCAGACATCATAGCCCTGCAGTCTCTACCAGACATCATAGCCCTGCAGTCTCTACCAGACATCATAGCCCTGTAGTCTCTACCAGACATCATAGCCCTGTAGTCTCTACCAGACATCATAGCCCTGCAGTCTCTACCAGACATCATAGCCCTGTAGTCTCTACCAGACATCATAGCCCTGTAGTCTCTACCAGACATCATAGCCCTGCAGTCTCTACCAGACATCATAGCCCTGTAGTCTCTCCCAGACATCATAGCTCTGCATCATAGCCCTGCAGTCTCTACCAGACATCATAGCCCTGCAGTCTCTACCAGACATCATAGCCCTGCAGTCTCTACCAGACATCATAGCCCTGCAGTCTCTACCAGACATCATAGCCCTGTAGTCTCTACCAGACATCATAGCCCTGCAGTCTCTACCAGACATCATAGCCCTGTAGTCTCTCCCAGACATCATAGCTCTGCATCATAGCCCTGCAGTCTCTACCAGACATCATAGCCCTGCAGTCTCTACCAGACATCATAGCCCTGCAGTCTCTACCAGACATCATAGCCCTGTAGTCTCTACCAGACATCATAGCCCTGCAGTCTCTACCAGACATCATAGCCCTGTAGTCTCTCCCAGACATCATAGCCCTGCAGTCTCTACCAGACATCATAGCCCTGCAGTCTCTACCAGACATCATAGCCCTGCAGTCTCTACCAGACATCATAGCCCTGTAGTCTCTACCAGACATCATAGCCCTGTAGTCTCTACCAGACATCATAGCCCTGCAGTCTCTACCAGACATCATAGCCCTGCAGTCTCTACCAGACATCATAGCCCTGCAGTCTCTACCAGACATCATAGCCCTGCATCATAGCTCTGCAGTCTCTACCAGACATCATAGCCCTGCAGTCTCTACCAGACATCATAGCCCTGCATCATAGCTCTGCAGTCTCTCCCAGACATTATAGCCCTGCAGTCTCTACCAGACATCATAGCCCTGCAGTCTCTACCAGACATCATAGCCCTGCAGTCTCTACCAGACATCATACCCTGCAGTCTCTACCAGACATCATAGCCCTGCAGTCTCTACCAGACATCATAGCCCTGTAGTCTCTACCAGACATCATAGCCCTGCAGTCTCTACCAGACATCATAGCCCTGCATCATAGCTCTGCAGTCTCTACCAGACATCATAGCCCTGCAGTCTCTACCAGACATCATAGCCCTGCATCATAGCTCTGCAGTCTCTCCCAGACATTATAGCCCTGCAGTCTCTACCAGACATCATAGCCCTGCAGTCTCTACCAGACATCATAGCCCTGCAGTCTCTACCAGACATCATACCCTGCAGTCTCTACCAGACATCATAGCCCTGCAGTCTCTACCAGACATCATAGCCCTGCAGTCTCTACCAGACATCATAGCCCTGCAGTCTCTACCACACATCATAGCCCTGCATCATAGCCCTGTAGTCTCTACCAGACATCATAGCACTGCAGTCTCTACCACACATCATAGCCCTGCATCATAGCCCTGTAGTCTCTACCAGACATCATAGCCCTGCATCATAGCCCTGCAGTCTCTACCAGACATCATAGCCCTGCAGTCTCTACCAGACATCATAGCTCTGCAGTCTCTACCAGACATTATAGCCCTGTAGTCTCTACCAGACATCATAGCCCTGCAGTCTCTACCAGACATCACAGTAACAAATTGTATTCCTCTTATCACAGTCTCTACCAGACAGTCTCTACCAGACATCACAGTAACAAATTGTATTCCTCTTATCACAGTCTCTACCAGACAGTCTCTACCAGACATCACAGTAACAAATTGTATTCCTCTTATCACAGTCTCTACCAGACAGTCTCTACCAGACATCACAGTAACAAATTGTATTCCTCTTATCACAGTCTCTACCAGACAGTCTCTACCAGACATCACAGTAACAAATTGTATTCCTCTTATCACAGTCTCTACCAGACAGTCTCTACCAGACACCATAGTCTCTACCACCAACATCTTCATTCTGCTTGTTTGGTTTTATTATTAATGATAAAGTTGGATGAACTACCACTGTGTTCCAAACGGCTCCCTGTTCCCTATAGTTTACTGTGGGACCTCGTCAAAAGTAGTGTACTAAATATGGAATAGGGTGCCATAGGGCTCTGGTCTAAAGTAGTGTACTAAACAGGGAATAGGGTGCCATAGGGCTCTGGTCTAAAGTAGTGTACTAAATATGGAATAGGGTGCCATAGGGCTCTGGTCTAAAGTAGTGTACTAAACAGGGAATAGGGTGCCATAGGGCTCTGGTATATAGTGCACTACTTTAGACCAGATCCCTATGGCACCCTATTCCCTATATATTGCACTACTTTAGACCAGAGCCCTATGGCACCCTATTCCCTCTATAGTGCACTACTTTAGACTAGAGCCCTATGGCACCCTATTCCCTATATAGTGCACTACTTTAGACCAGAGCCCTATGGCACCCTATTCCCTATATAGTACACTGTTTACAGGTTTTATCCCTGACCTCTAACCCTAGCAGGTTCAGAGTACTAAGAAGTTCAGGGTTTTCTTCACCTCTCTTTCTTGCTTTGTCATGCTTGATTTATCTCTCTCTCTGTTTCTCTCTGTTTCTCTTCATTAGTATCTGTCTCTGTCTCTCTCTCTCTCTCTGTTTCTCTTCATTAGTATCTGTCTCTGTCTCTCTCTGTTTCTCTTCATTAGTATCTGTCTCTGTCTCTGTCTCTCTCTGTTTCTCTTCATTAGTATCAGTTTCTGTCTCTCTCTCTCTCTCTCTTCATTAGTATCTGTCTCTATGTCTGTCTCTGTCTCTCTCTCTCTCTCTGTTTCTCTTCATTAGTATCTGTCTCTGTCTCTGTTTCTCTTCATTAGTATCTGTCTCTCTCTCTGTTTCTCTTCATTAGTATCTGTCTCTGTCTCTGTCTCTGTCTCTCTCTCTCTCTCTGTTTCTCTTCATTAGTATCTGTCTCTGTCTCTGTTTCTCTTCATTAGTATCTGTCTCTGTCTCTCTCTCTCTCTCTGTTTCTCTTCATTAGTATCTGTCTCTGTCTCTGTCTCTGTTTCTCTTCATTAGTATCTGTCTCTGTCTCTCTCTGTTTCTCTTCATTAGTATCTGTCTCTGTCTCTGTCTCTCTCTGTTTCTCTTCATTAGTATCTGTCTCTGTCTCTCTCTGTTTCTCTTCATTAGTATCTGTCTCTGTCTCTGTCTCTGTCTCTCTCTGTTTCTCTTCATTAGTATCTGTCTCTGTCTCTGTCTCTCTCTGTTTCTCTTCATTAGTATCTGTCTCTGTCTCTGTCTCTCTCTGTTTCTCTTCATTAGTATCTGTCTCTCTCTCTCTCTGTTTCTCTTCATTAGTATCTGTCTCTGTCTCTGTCTCTGTTTCTCTTCATTAGTATCTGTCTCTGTCTCTCTCTGTTTCTCTTCATTAGTATCTGTCTCTGTCTCTGTCTCTCTCTGTTTCTCTTCATTAGTATCTGTCTCTGTCTCTCTCTGTTTCTCTTCATTAGTATCTGTCTCTGTCTCTGTCTCTCTCTGTTTCTCTTCATTAGTATCTGTCTCTGTCTCTGTCTCTCTCTGTTTCTCTTCATTAGTATCTGTCTCTGTCTCTCTCTGTCTCTCTCTGTTTCTCTTCATTAGTATCTGTCTCTGTCTCTCTCTGTTTCTCTTCATTAGTATCTGTCTCTGTCTCTCTCTGTCTCTCTCTGTTTCTCTTCATTAGTATCTGTCTCTGTCTCTCTCTGTCTCTGTCTCTCTCTGTCTCTGTCTCTGTCTCTGTCTCTGTCTCTGTCTCTGTCTCTGTCTCTGTCTCTCTCTGTTTCTCTTCATTAGTATCTGTCTCTGTCTCTCTCTGTTTCTCTTCATTAGTATCTGTCTCTGTCTCTGTCTCTCTCTGTTTCTCTTCATTAGTATCTGTCTCTGTCTCTCTCTGTTTCTCTTCATTAGTATCTGTCTCTGTCTCTGTCTCTCTCTGTTTCTCTTCGTTAGTATCTGTCTCTGTCTCTCTCTCTCTCTCTGTTTCTCTTCGTTAGTATCTGTCTCTGTCTCTGTCTCTGTCTCTCTGTTTCTCTTCATTAGTATCTGTCTCTGTCTCTCTCTCTCTCTCTCTGTTTCTCTTCATTAGTATCTGTCTCTGTCTCTCTCTGTTTCTCTTCATTAGTATCTGTCTCTGTCTCTGTCTCTCTCTGTTTCTCTTCATTAGTATCTGTCTCTGTCTCTCTCTGTTTCTCTTCATTAGTATCTGTCTCTGTCTCTGTCTCTGTCTCTCTCTCTCTCTGTTTCTCTTCATTAGTATCTGTCTCTGTCTCTGTCTCTGTCTCTCTCTGTTTCTCTTCATTAGTATCTGTCTCTGTCTCTGTCTCTCTCTGTTTCTCTTCATTAGTATCTGTCTCTGTCTCTGTCTCTCTCTGTTTCTCTTCATTAGTATCTGTCTCTGTCTCTGTCTCTCTCTGTTTCTCTTCATTAGTATCTGTCTCTGTCTCTCTCTGTTTCTCTTCATTAGTATCTGTCTCTGTCTCTGTCTCTGTCTCTCTCTCTCTCTGTTTCTCTTCATTAGTGTCTGTCTCTCTCTCTCTCTGTTTCTCTTCATTAGTGTCTGTCTCTGTCTCTCGCTGTTTCTCTTCGTTAATATCTGTCTCTGTCTCTCTCTGTTTCTCTTCATTAGTATCTCTCAATTCAAGGGGCTTTATTGACATGGGAAACACATGTTAACATTGTCAAAGAAAGTGAAGTAGATAATATACAAAAGTGAAATAAACAATACAAATTAACAGTAAACATTACACTAACAGAAGTTCCAAAAGAATAAAGACATTACAAATGTCATATTATGTATATATACAGTGTTTTAACGATTAGTCTCTCTCTCTCTCTCTCTCTCTCTCTCTCTCTCTCTCTCTCTCTCTCTCTCTCTCTCTCTCTCTCTGCTCATTAGTATCTCTTCCTGTCTCTTCTTTTCAGTCTCTATATCTCTCTGCTTCTCTGAGCCCTCCTATCTATCTTCATTATTATCTCTCTCTTTCACTCTCACCGTCTCACCATCTTGACGCAGGGGTTTCCGTAGGTTTCCCACGCACACACACACACACACACACAGAACCCTGTTGACTGAATATGTGACTGTGTCCCCTTAGTGTTCAATTGCTCTTGTTATCGTCCTCATCTTTTTATCAGGCCTATAAATCCACCTGTCAGCCCGGTTTGTCCGCATGTCTGTCTGTACCCGCTGGGATACAAGGAGCCAATGGGGACAACACGAAATCAGAATGTTGTCTTCATCATCAGTAACCAGTCAGTATCAGAATGTTGTCTTCATCCCCAGTAACCAATCAGAGGAATGTCGTCTTCATCCCCAGTAACCAGTCAGTATCAGAATGTTGTCTTCATCATCAGTAACCAGTCAGTATCAGAATGTTGTCTTCATCCCCAGTAACCAATCAGAGGAATGTCGTCTTCATCCCCAGTAACCAGTCAGTATCAGAATGTTGTCTTCATCATCAGTAACCAGTCAGTATCAGAATGTTGTCTTCATCATCAGTAACCAGTCAGTATCAGAATGTTGTCTTCATCATCAGTAACCAGTCAGAGGAATGTTGTCTTCATCATCAGTAACCAGTCAGTATCAGAATGTTGTCTTCTTCATCAGTAACCAGTCAGTATCAGAATGTTGTCTTCATCATCAGTAACCAGTCAGTATCAGAATGTTGTCTTCATCATCAGTAACCAATCAGAGGAATGTTGTCTTCATCATCAGTAACCAGTCAGTATCAGAATGTTGTCTTCATCATCAGTAACCAGTCAGTATCAGAATGTTGTCTTCATCATCAGTAACCAATCAGAGGAATGTTGTCTTCATCATCAGTAACCAGTCAGTATCAGAATGTTGTCTTCATCATCAGTAACCAGTCAGAGGAATGTTGTCTTCATCATCAGTAACCAGTCAGTATCAGAATGTTGTCTTCTTCATCAGTAACCAGTCAGTATCAGAATGTTGTCTTCATCATCAGTAACCAGTCAGAGGAATGTTGTCTTCATCATCAGTAACCAGTCAGTATCAGAATGTTGTCTTCATCATCAGTAACCAATCAGAGGAATGTTGTCTTCATCATCAGTAACCAATCAGAGGAATGTTGTCTTCATCATCAGTAACCAGTCAGTATCAGAATGTTGTCTTCATCATCAGTAACCAATCAGAGGAATGTTGTCTTCATCATCAGTAACCAATCAGAGGAATGTTGTCTTCATCATCAGTAACCAGTCAGTATCAGAATGTTGTCTTCATCATCAGTAACCAATCAGAGGAATGTTGTCTTCATCATCAGTAACCAGTCAGTATCAGAATGTTGTCTTCATCATCAGTAACCAATCAGAGGAATGTTGTCTTCATCATCAGTAACCAATCAGAGGAATGTTGTCTTCATCATCAGTAACCAATCAGAGGAATGTTGTCTTCATCATCAGTAACCAGTCAGTATCAGAATGTTGTCTTCATCATCAGTAACCAATCAGAGGAATGTTGTCTTCATCATCAGTAACCAGTCAGTATCAGAATGTTGTCTTCATCATCAGTAACCAGTCAGAGGAATGTTGTCTTCATCATCAGTAACCAGTCAGAGGAATGTTGTCTTCATCATCAGTAACCAGTCAGTATCAGAATGTTGTCTTCATCATCAGTAACCAATCAGAGGAATGTTGTCTTCATCCCCAGTAACCAATCAGAGGAATGTTGTCTTCATCCCCAGTAACCAGTCAGTATCAGAATGTTGTCTTCATCATCAGTAACCAATCAGAGGAATGCTGTCTTCATCATCAGTAACCAGTCAGTATCAGAATGTTGTCTTCATCATCAGTAACCAATCAGAGGAATGTTGTCTTCATCCCCAGTAACCAATCAGAGGAATGTTGTCTTCATCCCCAGTAACCAATCAGAGGAATGTTGTCTTCATCATCAGTAACCAGTCAGTATCAGAATGTTGTCTTCATCATCAGTAACCAGTCAGTATCAGAATGTTGTCTTCATCATCAGTAACCAATCAGAGGAATGTTGTCTTCATCATCAGTAACCAGTCAGTATCAGAATGTTGTCTTCATCATCAGTAACCAATCAGAGGAATGTTGTCTTCATCATCAGTAACCAATCAGAGGAATGTTGTCTTCATCATCAGTAACCAATCAGAGGAATGTTGTCTTCATCATCAGTAACCAGTCAGTATCAGAATGTTGTCTTCATCATCAGTAACCAATCAGAGGAATGTTGTCTTCATCATCAGTAACCAATCAGAGGAATGTTGTCTTCATCATCAGTAACCAATCAGTATCAGAATGTTGTCTTCATCCCCAGTAACCAGTCAGTATCAGAATGTTGTCTTCATCATCAGTAACCAATCAGAGGAATGTTGTCTTCATCATCAGTAACCAATCAGAGGAATGTTGTCTTCATCATCAGTAACCAATCAGTATCAGAATGTTGTCTTCATCCCCAGTAACCAGTCAGTATCAGAATGTTGTCTTCATCATCAGTAACCAATCAGAGAAATGTCGTCTTCATCCCCAGTAACCAGTCAGTATCAGAATGTTGTCTTCATCATCAGTAACCAGTCAGTATCAGAATGTTGTCTTCATCATCAGTAACCAGTCAGTATCAGAATGTTGTCTTCATCATCAGTAACCAGTCAGAGGAATGTTGTCTTCATCATCAGTAACCAGTCAGTATCAGAATGTTGTCTTCATCATCAGTAACCAGTCAGTATCAGAATGTTGTCTTCATCCCCAGTAACCAGTCAGAGGAATGTTGTCTTCATCATCAGTAACCAATCAGAGGAATGTTGTCTTCATCATCAGTAACCAATCAGTATCAGAATGTTGTCTTCATCATCAGTAACCAGTCAGTATCAGAATGTTGTCTTCATCCCCAGTAACCAGTCAGAGGAATGTTGTCTTCATCATCAGTAACCAGTCAGTATCAGAATGTTGTCTTCATCCCCAGTAACCAGTCAGAGGAATGTTGTCTTCATCATCAGTAACCAATCAGAGGAATGTTGTCTTCATCATCAGTAACCAATCAGTATCAGAATGTTGTCTTCATCATCAGTAACCAATCAGAGGAATGTTGTCTTCATCATCAGTAACCAATCAGAGGAATGTTGTCTTCATCATCAGTAACCAATCAGAGGAATGTTGTCTTCATCATCAGTAACCAATCAGAGGAATGTTGTCTTCATCATCAGTAACCAATCAGAGGAATGTTGTCTTCATCATCAGTAACCAATCAGTATCAGAATGTTGTCTTCATCATCAGTAACCAGTCAGTATCAGAATGTTGTCTTCATCATCAGTTACCAGTCAGTATCAGAATGTTGTCTTCATCATCAGTAACCAATCAGAGGAATGTTGTCTTCATCATCAGTAACCAGTCAGAGGAATGTTGTCTTCATCATCAGTAACCAGTCAGAGGAATGTTGTCTTCATCATCAGTAACCAATCAGAGGAATGTTGTCTTCATCATCAGTAACCAGTCAGTATCAGAATGTTGTCTTCATCATCAGTAACCAATCAGAGGAATGTTGTCTTCATCATCAGTAACCAGTCAGAGGAATGTTGTCTTCATCATCAGTAACCAGTCAGAGGAATGTTGTCTTCATCATCAGTAACCAGTCAGTATCAGAATGTTGTCTTCATCATCAGTAACCAATCAGAGGAATGTTGTCTTCATCCCCAGTAACCAATCAGAGGAATGTTGTCTTCATCCCCAGTAACCAGTCAGTATCAGAATGTTGTCTTCATCATCAGTAACCAATCAGAGGAATGCTGTCTTCATCATCAGTAACCAGTCAGTATCAGAATGTTGTCTTCATCATCAGTAACCAATCAGAGGAATGTTGTCTTCATCCCCAGTAACCAATCAGAGGAATGTTGTCTTCATCCCCAGTAACCAATCAGAGGAATGTTGTCTTCATCATCAGTAACCAGTCAGTATCAGAATGTTGTCTTCATCATCAGTAACCAGTCAGTATCAGAATGTTGTCTTCATCATCAGTAACCAATCAGAGGAATGTTGTCTTCATCATCAGTAACCAGTCAGTATCAGAATGTTGTCTTCATCATCAGTAACCAATCAGAGGAATGTTGTCTTCATCATCAGTAACCAATCAGAGGAATGTTGTCTTCATCATCAGTAACCAATCAGAGGAATGTTGTCTTCATCATCAGTAACCAGTCAGTATCAGAATGTTGTCTTCATCATCAGTAACCAATCAGAGGAATGTTGTCTTCATCATCAGTAACCAATCAGAGGAATGTTGTCTTCATCATCAGTAACCAATCAGTATCAGAATGTTGTCTTCATCCCCAGTAACCAGTCAGTATCAGAATGTTGTCTTCATCATCAGTAACCAATCAGAGGAATGTTGTCTTCATCATCAGTAACCAATCAGAGGAATGTTGTCTTCATCATCAGTAACCAATCAGTATCAGAATGTTGTCTTCATCCCCAGTAACCAGTCAGTATCAGAATGTTGTCTTCATCATCAGTAACCAATCAGAGAAATGTCGTCTTCATCCCCAGTAACCAGTCAGTATCAGAATGTTGTCTTCATCATCAGTAACCAGTCAGTATCAGAATGTTGTCTTCATCATCAGTAACCAGTCAGTATCAGAATGTTGTCTTCATCATCAGTAACCAGTCAGAGGAATGTTGTCTTCATCATCAGTAACCAGTCAGTATCAGAATGTTGTCTTCATCATCAGTAACCAGTCAGTATCAGAATGTTGTCTTCATCCCCAGTAACCAGTCAGAGGAATGTTGTCTTCATCATCAGTAACCAATCAGAGGAATGTTGTCTTCATCATCAGTAACCAATCAGTATCAGAATGTTGTCTTCATCATCAGTAACCAGTCAGTATCAGAATGTTGTCTTCATCCCCAGTAACCAGTCAGAGGAATGTTGTCTTCATCATCAGTAACCAGTCAGTATCAGAATGTTGTCTTCATCCCCAGTAACCAGTCAGAGGAATGTTGTCTTCATCATCAGTAACCAATCAGAGGAATGTTGTCTTCATCATCAGTAACCAATCAGTATCAGAATGTTGTCTTCATCATCAGTAACCAATCAGAGGAATGTTGTCTTCATCATCAGTAACCAATCAGAGGAATGTTGTCTTCATCATCAGTAACCAATCAGAGGAATGTTGTCTTCATCATCAGTAACCAATCAGAGGAATGTTGTCTTCATCATCA
>NC_060179.1:4832097-4834597 GCF_021184085.1 Oncorhynchus gorbuscha | reverse complement strand
GGTCGACTGTCATACAGTCAGTGGCTCTGTGGTCGACTGTTATACAGTCAGTGGCTCTGTGGTCGACTGTCATACAGTCAGAGGCTCTGTGGTCAACTAATACAGTCAGTGGCTCTGTGGTCGACTGTAATACAGTCAGTGGCTCTGTGGTCGACTGTAATACAGTCAGTGGCTCTGTGGTCAACTAATACAGTCAGTGGCTCTGTGGTCGACTGTTATACAGTCAGTGGCTCTGTGGTCAACTAATACAGTCAGTGGCTCTGTGGTCAACTAATACAGTCAGTGGCTCTGTGGTCAACTAATACAGTCAGTGGCTCTGTGGTCGACTGTTATACAGTCAGTGGCTCTGTGGTCGACTGTCATACAGTCAGTGGCTCTGTGGTCGACTGTTATACAGTCAGTGGCTCTGTGGTCAACTAATACAGTCAGTGGCTCTGTGGTCGACTGTTATACAGTCAGTGGCTCTGTGGTCGACTGTCATACAGTCAGAGGCTCTGTGATCGACTGTATTACAGTCAGAGGCTCTGTGGTCGACTGTAATACAGTCAGTGGCTCTGTGGTCAACTAATACAGTCAGTGGCTCTGTGGTCAACTGTTATACAGTCAGTGGCTCTGTGGTCAACTAATACAGTCAGTGGCTCTGTGGTCAACTAATACAGTCAGTGGCTCTGTGGTCGACTGTTATACAGTCAGTGGCTCTGTGGTCGACTGTTATACAGTCAGTGACTCTGTGGTCGACTGTCATACAGTCAGTGGCTCTGTGGTCAACTGGAATACAGTCAGTGGCTCTGTGGTCAACTAATACAGTCAGTGGGTCTGTGGTCAACTAATACAGTCAGTGGGTCTGTGGTCGACTGTTATACAGTCAGTGGCTCTGTGGTCGACTGTAATACAGTCAGTGGCTCTGTGGTCGACTACTACAGTCAGTGGCTCTGTGGTCAACTGTTATACAGTCAGTGGCTCTGTGGTCGACTGTAATACAGTCAGTGGCTCTGTGGTCAACTAATACAGTCAGTGGCTCTGTGGTCAACTGTTATACAGTCAGTGGCTCTGTGGTCAACTAATACAGTCAGTGGCTCTGTGGTCAACTAATACAGTCAGTGGCTCTGTGGTCGACTGTAATACAGTCAGTGGCTCTGTGGTCGACTGTAATACAGTCAGTGGCTCTGTGGTCGACTGTAATACAGTCAGTGGCTCTGTGGTCAACTAATACAGTCAGTGGCTCTGTGGTCGACTGTTATACAGTCAGCGGCTCTGTGGTCGACTGTAATACAGTCAGTGGCTCTGTGGTCGACTGTAATACAGTCAGTGGCTCTGTGGTCAACTGTTATACAGTCAGTGGCTCTGTGGTCAACTAATACAGTCAGTGGCTCTGTGGTCGACTGTAATACAGTCAGTGGCTCTGTGGTCGACTGTAATACAGTCAGTGGCTCTGTGGTCGACTAATACAGTCAGTGGCTCTGTGGTCGACTGTAATACAGTCAGTGGCTCTGTGGTCGACTGTAATACAGTCAGTGGCTCTGTGGTCAACTAATACAGTCAGTGGCTCTGTGGTCGACTGTAATACAGTCAGTGGCTCTGTGGTCGACTAATACAGTCAGTGGCTCTGTGGTCAACTGTTATACAGTCAGTGGCTCTGTGGTCAACTAATACAGTCAGTGGCTCTGTGGTCAACTGTTATACAGTCAGTGGCTCTGTGGTCGACTGTTATACAGTCAGTGGCTCTGTGGTCAACTAATACAGTCAGTGACTCTGTGGTCGACTGTCATACAGTCAGTGGCTCTGTGGTCGACTGTTATATAGTCAGTGGCACTGTGGTCGACTGTAATACAGTCAGTGGCTCTGTGGTCGACTGTTATACAGTCAGTGGCTCTGTGGTCGACTGTCATACAGTCAGAGGCTCTGTGGTCGACTCTTATACAGTCAGTGGCTCTGTGGTCAACTGTAATACAGTCAGTGGCTCTGTGGTCGACTGTTGTACAGTCAGTGGCTATGTGGTAGACTGTCGTACAGTCAGTGGCTCTGTGGTCGACTGTAATACAGTCAGTGGCTCTGTGGTCAACTAATACAGTCAGTGGCTCTGTGGTCAACTGTTATACAGTCACTGGCTCTATGGTCGACTGTCATACAGTCAGAGGCTCTGTGGTCGACTGTATTACAGTCAGTGGCTCTGTGGTCAACTGTAATACAGTCAGTGGCTCTGTGGTCGACTGTTGTACAGTCAGTGGCTATGTGGTAGACTGTCGTACAGTCAGTGGCTCTGTGGTCGACTGTAATACAGTCAGTGGCTCTGTGGTCAACTAATACAGTCAGTGGCTCTGTGGTCAACTGTTATACAGTCACTGGCTCTATGGTCGACTGTCATACAGTCAGAGGCTCTGTGGTCGACTGTATTACAGTCAGAGGCTCTGTGGTCGACTGTAATACAGTCAGTGGCTCTGTGGTCGACTGTTATACAGTCAGTGGCTCTGTGGTCAACTAATACAGTCAGTGGCTCTGT
>NC_060179.1:4798107-4831997 GCF_021184085.1 Oncorhynchus gorbuscha | reverse complement strand
TCCCCAGTCCATCTGACTGTGCTGCTGCTCCAGTTTCAACTGTTCTGCCTTATTATTATTTGACCATGCGGCTCTGTGGTCGACTGTCATACAGTCAGTGGCTCTGTGGTCGACTGTTATACAGTCAGTGGCTCTGTGGTCGACTGTCATACAGTCAGAGGCTCTGTGGTCAACTAATACAGTCAGTGGCTCTGTGGTCGACTGTAATACAGTCAGTGGCTCTGTGGTCGACTGTAATACAGTCAGTGGCTCTGTGGTCAACTAATACAGTCAGTGGCTCTGTGGTCGACTGTTATACAGTCAGTGGCTCTGTGGTCAACTAATACAGTCAGTGGCTCTGTGGTCAACTAATACAGTCAGTGGCTCTGTGGTCAACTAATACAGTCAGTGGCTCTGTGGTCGACTGTTATACAGTCAGTGGCTCTGTGGTCGACTGTCATACAGTCAGTGGCTCTGTGGTCGACTGTTATACAGTCAGTGGCTCTGTGGTCAACTAATACAGTCAGTGGCTCTGTGGTCGACTGTTATACAGTCAGTGGCTCTGTGGTCGACTGTCATACAGTCAGAGGCTCTGTGATCGACTGTATTACAGTCAGAGGCTCTGTGGTCGACTGTAATACAGTCAGTGGCTCTGTGGTCAACTAATACAGTCAGTGGCTCTGTGGTCAACTGTTATACAGTCAGTGGCTCTGTGGTCAACTAATACAGTCAGTGGCTCTGTGGTCAACTAATACAGTCAGTGGCTCTGTGGTCGACTGTTATACAGTCAGTGGCTCTGTGGTCGACTGTTATACAGTCAGTGGCTCTGTGGTCGACTGTCATACAGTCAGTGGCTCTGTGGTCAACTGGAATACAGTCAGTGGCTCTGTGGTCAACTAATACAGTCAGTGGGTCTGTGGTCAACTAATACAGTCAGTGGGTCTGTGGTCGACTGTTATACAGTCAGTGGCTCTGTGGTTGACTGTAATACAGTCAGTGGCTCTGTGGTCGACTACTACAGTCAGTGGCTCTGTGGTCAACTGTTATACAGTCAGTGGCTCTGTGGTCGACTGTAATACAGTCAGTGGCTCTGTGGTCAACTAATACAGTCAGTGGCTCTGTGGTCAACTGTTATACAGTCAGTGGCTCTGTGGTCAACTAATACAGTCAGTGGCTCTGTGGTCAACTAATACAGTCAGTGGCTCTGTGGTCGACTGTAATACAGTCAGTGGCTCTGTGGTCGACTGTAATACAGTCAGTGGCTCTGTGGTCGACTGTAATACAGTCAGTGGCTCTGTGGTCAACTAATACAGTCAGTGGCTCTGTGGTCGACTGTTATACAGTCAGCGGCTCTGTGGTCGACTGTAATACAGTCAGTGGCTCTGTGGTCGACTGTAATACAGTCAGTGGCTCTGTGGTCAACTGTTATACAGTCAGTGGCTCTGTGGTCAACTAATACAGTCAGTGGCTCTGTGGTCGACTGTAATACAGTCAGTGGCTCTGTGGTCGACTAATACAGTCAGTGGCTCTGTGGTCGACTAATACAGTCAGTGGCTCTGTGGTCGACTGTAATACAGTCAGTGGCTCTGTGGTCAACTAATACAGTCAGTGGCTCTGTGGTCGACTGTAATACAGTCAGTGGCTCTGTGGTCAACTAATACAGTCAGTGGCTCTGTGGTCAACTGTTATACAGTCAGTGGCTCTGTGGTCAACTAATACAGTCAGTGGCTCTGTGCTCAACTGTTATACAGTCAGTGGCTCTGTGGTCGACTGTTATACAGTCAGTGGCTCTGTGGTCAACTAATACAGTCAGTGACTCTGTGGTCGACTGTCATACAGTCAGTGGCTCTGTGGTCAACTGTTATACAGTCAGTGGCTCTGTGGTCAACTGTAATACAGTCAGCGGCTCTGTGGTCAACTAATACAGTCAGTGGCTCTGTGGTCGACTGTTATACAGTCAGCGGCTCTGTGGTCAAGAGGTTGAGCTTTATTACAATACTTACCACAGATAGAACACCATTGTTCTTCAGGTCAAGTACCTAGTCTCGTTGCTCTGTTGTGACAGTGGACGTGTTGTTGTGGTGATGGGTGTTTTCTGAAGAGAAATAACAGTGTTACCTCATTAAATGTGGTTGAATCATCTTTGTTTTGACTTGTTTTCAAGCCTGTACTCATTTTTGCTAATTAGGAGCAAATTATTCAAGTTTTTAAAATCTGGGAGCTGAGAAGGCAGAGTTTGGGTCTCATTATGTGTGTGTGTGTGTGTGTGTGTGTGTGTGTGTGTGTGTGTGTGTGTGTGTGTGTGTGTGTGTGTGTGTGTGTGTGTGTGTGTGTGTGTGTGTGTGTGTGTGTGTGTGTGTGTGTGTGTGTGTGTGTGTGTGTGTGTGTGTGTGTGTGTGTGTGTGTGTGTGTGTGTGTGTGTGTGTGTGTGCCACCTACAGTGCCGGTATGTATTTTTTGAGTGTCAGCCTGATGTTTCTGAAGGATGTGGCCCGTACTAAGCATTTAACGCTTGGCAGAGTCTCCTTGCTTGCTAGCTCAGTGAGTAGAGGTGTTAGCATCATGCCGTGGCGCATCGCTAGCACGGCTACACCAGGGGAAGCCTCAGAGGAAGCCAGAACCAGTGACTGAGACCATCTAGTATGAGTGCGGCATGACATGTAGTAGGAGAGGAAGTTGGAACGCGTCCCAAATGGCGTCCCAATGCCTAAAATAGCACTATGGACTCTGGTCAGATTTAGGGGACTATGAAGGGAACACGGAACTGTTTGGGACGCTGCCCTACTGTGACAACGAGGTCAGGCCGAAGGAGGTTTTTTTGTTGTTGCCAAAAGCAGAAGATATGGTTCTGCTCGTCGTCTTACCAGGGCGAAACCATGGCAACATCAGGGCATTTAGCCTGTCTCATAGAGCTAGATAGTTAGAGGGTATAACATCAGGGCATTTAGCCTGTCTCATAGAAAGGAGATAGTTGGAGGGTATAACATCAGGGCATTTAGCCTGTCTCATAGAGCTAGATAGTTAGAGGGTATAACATCAGGGCATTTAGCCTGTCTCATAGAAAGGAGATAGTTGGAGGGTATAACATCAGGGCATTTAGCCTGTCTCATAGAGCTAGATAGTTAGAGGGTATAACATCAGGGCATTTAGCCTGTCTCATAGAGAGGAGATAGTTAGAGGGTATAACATCAGGGCATTTAGCCTGTCTCATAGAGAGGAGATAGTTAGAGGGTATAACATCAGGGCATTTAGCCTGTCTCATAGAGAGGAGATAGTTAGAGGGTATAACATCAGGGAATTTAGCCTGTCTCATAGAGAGGAGATAGTTAGAGGGTATAACATCAGGGCATTTAGCCTGTCTCATAGAGAGGAGATAGTTAGAGGGTATAACATCAGGGCATTTAGCCTGTCTCATAGAGAGGAGATAGTTAGAGGGTATAACATCAGGGCATTTAGCCTGTCTCATAGAGAGGAGATAGTTAGAGGGTATGACATCAGGGCATTTAGCCTGTCTCGTAGAGAGAGATAGTTGGAGGGTATGACATCAGGGCATTTAGCCTGTCTCATAGAGCTAGATAATTAGAGGGTATAACATCAGGGCATTTAGCCTGTCTCGTAGAGAGAGATAGTTAGAGGGTATGACATCAGGGCATTTAGCCTGTCTCATAGAGCTAGATAATTAGAGGGTATAACATCAGTTAGAGGGTATAAGTGGAGTACAGAGGAGGAGTGGATAGGAGAGGAGGAGTAGAGAGGAGAGGAGGAAGAGAGAAGAGAGGAGGAGGAAGAGAGAAGAGAGGAGGAGGAGTATAAATGAGAGAAGAGAGGATAGAAGGAGAGGAGAGGAGGAGGAGTGGAGAGGTGGAGTAGAGAGGAGAGGAGGGAGAGGAGATGAGATAAGAGAGGAGGAGAGAGGTGAGGAGGAGGAGTGGAGAGGTGGAGTAGAGAGGAGAGGAGGAGAGAGAGGAGATGAGGAAGAGAAAGAAGAGGAGGAAGAGAGAGGAGAATAGAGGTGGAGTAGAGAGGAGAGGAGAGGAGGAAGAGAGACGAGAGGAGGAGGAGAGAGGAGAGGAGAGGAGGAGTGGAGAGGAGGATGAGAGAGGAGAGGAGGAGGAGAGAGGAGAGGTGGAGAGGAGATGAGAGATGAGAGGAGGAGGAGAGAGGAGAGGAGAGGGGAGAGGGAGAGGAGAGGAGAGGAGAGGAGAGGAGAGGAGAGAGGAGAGGAGAGGAGAGGAGAGGAGAGGGAGAGGAGAGGAGAGGAGGAGGAGAGGAGAGAGAGAGAGAGAGAGAGGGAGGGAGGAGAGAGGAGAGGTGGAGAGGAGATGAGAGATGAGAGGAGGAGGAGAGAGGAGAGGGGAAGTGGAGAGGAGAGGAGCAAGAGAGAGGAGAGGAGGAGGAGAGAGGAGAGGAGGAATAGAGAGGAGAGGAGGAAGAGATAGGAGAGGAGGAATGGAGAGGAGAGAAGGGAGAGAGAGGAGAGGAGGAGGAGAGAGAAGAGGGGAGAGGAGGAGTGGAGAGGAGGAGTGGAGAGGTGGAGTGGAGAGGAGAGGAGGAGTGGAGAGGTGGAATAGAGAGGAGAGGAGGAGTGGAGGAGTGGAGGAGGAGAGAGGAGAGGAGCAAGAGAGAGGAGAGGAGGAGGAGAGAGGAGGAGAGGAGGAGGAGTGGAGAGTAGGACTAGAGAGGAGAGGAGGAGGAGGAGGAGAGGAGAGAGGAGAGGAGGAGTGGAGAAGAGGAGGATTGGAGGAGAGGAGGAGTAGAGAGGAGAGGAGGAGGAGAGGAGGAGTAGAGAGGAGGAGGAGAGTAGAGAGGAGGAGGAGAAGAGAGGAGGAAGAGAGAGGGAGGAGAGAGGAGAGGAGGAGGAGAGGATAGGGATGAGAGGAGAAGAGTAGAGGTGTAGAGAGGAGAGGAGGAGAAAGGAGAGGAGGAGAGGAGGAGAGGAGAGAAGGAGAGAGGAGATTAGGAGAGGAGTAGAGCTGAAGAAGAGAGAAGGAGAGAGGAGATTAGGAGAGGAGTAGAGGTGGAGTGTAAATAGAGTAATTTAATTGTTTTTAGTTTCAGAGTCTCGCTTAAATTGCTCTGTCTCTTTACACAGTGTTGAAATCTAAGCCATGTAAACAAGGTAGAGGTTAACAAGCCTCTTTCGTTCTGCACCAGTACAGCGACACACACAGAGCCTCTGTCTCGTCCTATTAGCGCCAGACAGTGGTGATGGTGTTTTGGTGGGACAGCAGGTCAGTTACATAGACAGACTCATTCATTCCTGAACCTCGTCTCAATGTTTCCTCCCTGTTAACTACATCAGGAACAAGCCTTTTCCTCCCTGTTAACTACATCAGGAACAAGCCTTTTCCTCCCTTTCCTCCTCCCTGTTAACTACATCAGGAACAAACCTTTTCCTCCCTGTTAACTACATCAGGAACAAACCTTTTCCTCCCTGTTAACTACATCAGGAACAAACCTTTTCCTCCCTGTTAACTACATCAGGAACAAACCTTTTCCACTGTATTAACGACATCAGGAACAAACCTTTTCCACTGTATTAACGACATCAGGAACAAACCTTTTCCACTGTATTAACGACATCAGGAACAAACCTTTTCCACTGTATTAACGACATCAGGAACAAACCTTTTCCACTGTATTAACGACATCAGGAACAAACCCACTTTTAACCATCAGGAACAAACCTTTTCCACTGTATTAACGACATCAGGAACAAACCTTTTCCTCCCTGTTAACTACATCAGGAACAAACCTTTTCCTCCCTGTTAACTACATCAGGAACAAACCTTTTCCTCCCTGTTAACTACATCAGGAACAAACCTTTTCCTCCCTGTTAACTACATCAGGAACAAACCTTTTCCTCCCTGTTAACTACATCAGGAACAAACCTTTTCCTCCCTGTTAACTACATCATACGTTGTTATAAACATTGCTAGCTGCTCTGTTGTTTGATAATGGCTTAGTGTGTTGATATCTGGGAAGGGTGTTGACATGTACACACACACACACACACACACACACACACACACACACACACACACACACACACACACACACACACACACACACACACACACACACACACACACACACACAGAGATACACACATACACACGCACACACAGACACACGTACTCATACAGAGACAAACACATACATATGTAGAGACACACACATACACACGCACACACAGACACACGTACTCATACAGAGACAAACACACACATATGTAGAGACACACACACACATAAATACAATGGCACACACAGACACACACACACACACACACACACACACACAGAGATACACACATACACACGCACACAGACACACGTACTCATACATAGACAACCACACACACACATACACACGCACACACAGACACACGTACTCATACAGAGACAAACACATACATATGTAGAGACACACACACACGTAAATACAATGGCACACACAGACACACACACACACACACACACATACAAAGACACACACACACAGACACAGACACACACAGACACACACACACGTCAATACAATGGCACACACACACACAGACACAGACACACAAAGACACACACACACATAAATACAATGGCACACAACACACACAGAGACACACACAGAGACACACACACACACACAGACACACACACACACACACAGACACACACACACACATACACACACAGACACACACACACACACACAGACACACACACACACATACACACACACACACACACACACACACACACAGACACACACACACACAGACACACACACACACACACACACACATATATCTGGGGAGGATGTGGGCATGGTGCAATACCATAATGCATTATGGTCACATAACTCCCAGACACACACACACACACACACACACACACACACACACACACACACACACACACACACACACACACACACACACACACACACACACACACACACACACACACACACACACACACACACACACACACGGGGATCAATAACACAAAGGAAGGCAGTTGGACCTCCTGCCATGACACTGGGGAAGGACTCAAAGCGTAAGGGCCGTGTAGTTGAGCATCTCTACTTGTAGTTGAGCATCCTGTTATGACAGCGATGAGGTAGACATTAGGGCCGTGTAGTTGAGCATCTCTACTTGTAGTTGAGCATCCTGCTATGACAGCTATGAGGTAGACATTAGGGCCGTGTAGTTGAGCATCTCTACTTGTAGTTGAGCATCCTGCTATGACAGCGATGCGGTAGAATTTAGAACCTTGTAGAGCTTTTAGAGCTTCTAGATTTGGGCTGTGCTTTAATCTTCTGTGCCCCTTATGCAATGCTAGATTTGGGCTGTAGTCTACACTGTGTTGTTCCCTTCTGTTATGCAACCCTCTTAGGAGCTTCCAGGCAACACTGGTGAGGTCATGTCCTGCACAAACATCTATTTTGTCTCTCTTTCTTTCTCTCTCCCTCCTGTCTCCTTTCTCCTTTCTCTCTCTTGCTCTCCTTGTTTCCCTCTGTCCCTCTCTCTCTCTTCATCTCTCTCTCTCTTCTTCTGTTGTTTTCATCTCTTTACACACCCAAAATGCTGAATATCCCACCTCACCCTCTTCATAAAGGGGATATAATTTGGCTAGGGTCCACATTACACTCAATGCATCCCAAATGGCACCCTATTATCTATATAGAGCATTACTGTTGACCAGGGCCCTATTCCCTATATAGTGCACTACTTTAGACCAGAGCCCTATGGCACCCTATTCCCTATATAGTGCACTACTTTAGACCAGAGCCCTATGGCACCCTATTCCCTATATAGTGCACAAAAAGGGTCATTCCACAAAAATAGTCCCAAAACCTTTTGCTTGTCAGCGATCAAGTTTTCAAGATATGTAACCATAAAAATACAGAAATCCTCTAAATGAATCATGTGGGGATGATTCAAGATACTTGAAAAACTTGATTGTTTAACAAGCAAAACGTTTTGGAACTATGTCAACAATGGAACAATGAAACAATTACCAATATATCATTTTTTAAGTTATCAGCGGGTTTATTCATCATTGAAAAATGATGTCATTGGTCACTGAGTCATTGGTTCCTCAGGCAAATTGCTTTGGAATTGTTAATATAATGTTTTCATAATTCTCTACGATCACTCCATAAACTATACCTCCATGGAACAGAATCTATAATTAATCTAGATCTACATGGAACAGAATCTATAATTAATCTAGACCTACATGGAACATAATCTATAAATTGTCTAGACCTACATGGAACAGAATCTATAATTAATCTAGACCTACATGGAACAGAATCTATAATAATCTAGACCTACATGGAACAGAATCTATACATAATCTAGACCTACATGGAACAGAATCTATACATAATCTAGACCTACATGGAACAGAATCTATAATTAATCTAGACCTACATGGAACAGAATCTATAATTAATCTAGACCTACATGGAACAGAATCTATACATAATCTAGACCTACATGGAACAGAATCTATACATAATCTAGACCTACATGGAACAGAATCTATAATTAATCTAGACCTACATGGAACAGAATCTATAATTAATCTAGATCTACATGGAACAGAATCCATAATTAATCTAGACCTACATGGAACAGAATCCATAATTAATCTAGACCTACATGTAACAGAATCTATAATTAATCTAGACCTACATGTAACAGAATCTATAATTAATCTAGATCTACATGTAACAGAATCTATAATTAATCTAGATCTACATGGAACAGAATCTATAATTAATCTAGACCTACATGGAACAGAATCTATAATTAATCTAGACCTACATGGAACAGAATCTATACATAATCTAGACCTACATGGAACAGAATCTATAATTAATCTAGATCTACATGGAACAGAATCTATAATTAATCTAGACCTACATGGAACAGAATCTATAATTAATCTAGACCTACATGGAACAGAATCTATAAATTGTCTAGACCTACATGGAACAGAATCTATAAATAATCTAGACCTACATGGAACGGAAGTGTGTTGATATAAAGGAATTATTGTCAAAATTCAGCTTTTAACAACCATCAGAATTGGTTAAAAATTAAAATAAAAAAATATAAAAAATATGCTTGCTAACATTAGCAAAAGCTGAAGAACATCCAGGTTTGTTCAGTAGGTGCTGGTGTTGTAGGGAAACGTTGGTTCAGTAGGTGCTGGTGTTGTAGGGAAACGATCGTTCAGTAGGTGCTGGTGTTGTAGGGAAACGATCGTTCAGTAGGTGCTGGTGTTGTAGGGAAACAGATCAGTGTTGCTGATTACAACAGGTGTAGTAGACCTCACAGTGAAATGCTGATTACAACAGGTGTAGTAGACCTCACAGTGAAATGCTGAATACAACAGGTGTAGTAGACCTCACAGTGAAATGCTGAATACAGCAGGTGTAGTAGACCTCACAGTGCAATGCTGAATACAACAGGTGTAGTAGACCTCACAGTGAAATGCTGAATACAACAGGTGTAGTAGACCTCACAGTGAAATGCTGAATACAACAGGTGTAGTAGACCTCACAGTGAAATGCTGAATACTACAGTATTCGTCATCAAGCTCGAGACCCTGGGTCTCGACCCCGCCCTGTGCAACTGGGTACTGGACTTCCTGACGGGCCGCCCCCAGGTGGTGAGGGTAGGCAACAACATCTCCTCCCCGCTGATCCTCAACACGGGGGCCCCACAAGGGTGCGTTCTGAGCCCTCTCCTGTACTCCCTGTTCACCCACGACTGCGTGGCCACGCACGCCTCCAACACAATCATCAAGTTTGCGGACGACACAACAGTGGTAGGCTTGATTACCAACAACGACGAGACGGCCTACAGGGAGGAGGTGAGGGCCCTTGGAGTGTGGTGTCAGGAAAATAACCTCACACTCAACGTCAACAAAACTAAGGAGATGATTGTGGACTTCAGGAAACAGCAGAGGGAACACCCCCCTATCCACATCGATGGAACAGTAGTGGAGAGGGTAGCTAGTTTTAAGTTCCTCGGCATACACATCACAGACAAACTGAATTGGTCCACTCACACTGACAGCGTCGTGAAGAAGGCGCAGCAGCGCCTATTCAACCTCAGGAGGCTGAAAAAATTTGGCTTGTCACCAAAAGCACTCACAAACTTCTACAGATGCACAATCGAGAGCATCCTGGCGGGCTGTATCACCGCCTGGTACGGCAACTGCTCCGCCCTCAACCGTAAGGCTCTCCAGAGGGTAGTGAGGACTGCACAACGCATCACCGGGGGCAAACTACCTGCCCTCCAGGACACCTACACCACCCGTTGTTACAGGAAGGCCATAAAGATCATCAAGGACATCAACCACCCGAACCACTGCCTGTTCACCCCGCTATCATCCAGAAGGCGAGGTCAGTACAGGTGCATCAAAGCTGGGACCGAGAGACTCAAAAACAGCTTCTATCTCAAGGCCATCAGACTGTTAAATAGCCACCACTAACATTGAGTGGCTGCTGCCAACACACTGTCATTGACACTGACCCAACTCCAGCCATTTTAATAATGGGAATTGATGGAAATGATGTAAATATATCACTAGCCACTTTAAACAATGCTACCTTATATAATGTTACTTACCCTACATTATTCATCTCATATGCATATGTATATACTGTACTCTACAACATCGACTGCATCCTTATGTAACACATGTATCACTAGCCACTTTAACTATGCCACTTTGTTTACTTTGTCTACACACTCATCTCATATGTATATACTGTACTCGATACCATCTACTGTATGCTGCTCTGTACCATCACTCATTCATATATCCTTATGTACATGTTCCTTATCCCCTTACACTGTGTATAAGACAGTAGTTTTGGAATTGTTAGTTAGATTACTTGTTGGTTATCACTGCATTGTCGGAACTAGAAGCACAAGCATTTCGCTACACTCGCATTAACATCTGCTAACCATGTGTATGTGACAAATAAAATTTGATTTGATTTGATTTAGTAGAACTTACAGTGAAATGCTGAATACAACAGGTGTAGTAGACCTCACAGTGAAATGCTGAATACTACAGGTGTAGTAGAACTTACAGTGAAATGCTGAATACAACAGGTGTAGTAGACCTTACAGTGAAATGCCGAATACAACAGGTGTAGTAAACCTTACAATGAAATGCTGAATGCAACAGGTGTAGTAGACCTTACAGTGAAATGCTGAATACAACAGGTGTAGTAGACCTCACAGTGGAATGCTGAATACAACAGGTGTAGTAGACCTCACAGTGAAATGCTGAATACAACAGGTGAAGACCTCACAGTGAAATGCTGAATACAACAGGTGTAGTAGACCTCACAGTGAAATGCTGAATACAACAGGTGTAGTAGACCTTACAGTGAAATGCTGAATACAACAGGTGTAGTAGACCTCACAGTGAAATGCTGAATACAACAGGTGTAGTAGACCTCACAGTGAAATGCTGAATACAACAGGTGTAGTAGACCTCACAGTGAAATGCTGAATACAACAGGTGTAGTAGACCTCACAGTGAAATGCTGAATACAACAGGTGTAGTAGACCTTACAGTGAAATGCTGAATACAACAGGTGTAGTAGACCTCACAGTGAAATGCTGAATACAACAGGTGTAGTAGACCTCACAGTGAAATGCTGAATACAACAGGTGTAGTAGACCTCACAGTGAAATGCTGAATACAACAGGTGTAGTAGACCTCACAGTGAAATGTTTACTTTAAGGCTCTAACCAATAGTGCATTAAAGGGATTCGGTGAATAATAGGTAAGTAAAGAAAATTATATCAAATGTTTATCATTGAGACATTTGATGTTCTATTTTTTAACCTTTATTTAACTAGGCAAGTAAGTTAAGAACAAATTCTTATTTTCAATGAGGGCCTAGGAACAGTGGGTTAACTGCCTTGTTCAGGTGCAGAACGACAGGTTTTGTACCTTGTCAGCTTGGGGATTTTTAACCTTTCGGTTAGTAGTCCAACGCTCTAACCACTAGGCTACCCTGCCGCCCCTCCACTCCAACCACTAACCCTGCCGCCCCTCCCTCTAACCACTAGGCTACCCTGCCGCCCATCCACTCTAACCACTAGGCTACCCTGCCGCCCCTCCACTCTAACCACTAGGCTACCCTGCCGCCCATCCACTCTAACCACTAGGCTACCCTGCCGCCCCTCCACTCTAACCACTAGGCTACCCTGATCCACTCTAACCACTAGGCTACCCTGACGCCCCTCCACTCTAACCACTAACCACTCCACTCTAACCACTAGGCCACCCTGACGCCCCTCCCTCTAACCACTAGGCCACCCTGACGCCCCTCCACTCTAACCACTAGGCTACCCTGACGCCCCTCCACTCTAACCACTAGGCCACCCTTACGCCCCTCCCCTCTAACCACTAGGCTACCCTGACGCCCCTCCACTCTAACCACTAGGCCACCCTGGCCCCTCCCCTCTACCCTGGCCACCCTGCCCCCTCCACTCTAACCACTAGGCTACCCTGGCCCCTCCACTCTAACCACTAGGCCACCCTTACGCCCCTCCCCTCTAACCACTAGGCCACCCTGACGCCCCTCCACTCTAACCACTAGGCTCCCTGCCGCCCCTCCCTCTAACCACTAGGCCACCCTGACGCCCCTCCCCTCTAACCACTAGGCCACCCTGACCCCCTCCCCTCTAACCACTAGGCCACCCTGACGCCCCTCCCCTCTAACCACTAGGCTACCCTGTCACCCCATGACATTCACTGTGGTTGTCTGAAGCAACGCTATAGGGAATCGTGACCACAAACTGTCGTGACAACCAGTGCTTCTACCTCTGCATTGCTGTTTGGGGGTTTTAGGCTGGGTTTCTACCTCTGCATTGCTGTCTGGGGGTTTTAGGCTGGGTTTCTACCTCTGCATTGCTGTCTGGGGGTTTTAGGCTGGGTTTCTACCTCTGCATTGCTTTGCTGTTTGGGGGTTTTAGGCTGGGTTTCTACCTCTGCATTGCTGTCTGGGGGTTTTAGGCTGGGTTTCTACCTCTGCATTGCTTTGCTGTTTGGGGGTTTTAGGCTGGGTTTCTACCTCTGCATTGCTGTTTGGGGGTTTTAGGCTGGGTTTCTACCTCTGCATTGCTGTCTGGGGGTTTTAGGCTGGGTTTCTACCTCTGCATTGCTGTCTGGGGGTTTTAGGCTGGGTTTCTACCTCTGCATTGCTGTCTGGGGGTTTTAGGCTGGGTTTCTACCTCTGCATTGCTGTTTGGGGGTTTTAGGCTGGGTTTCTGTACAGCTCTTTGTGACATCAGCTGATGTAAAAAAAGGGGGGGGCTTTATAACTACATTTGAGTGATTGATTGATTGATTGATTGATTGACTATAATGAGTTGATCTCACTCTTGGCTCAGAGTTTGTCTGAGCAGTGTCTTAACGATATCCTAAATGCTGGGAGTTGTTTAAGTCTTAAGAGGTTTTTTTTCGGGATTTCTAGGATTTATGCTGATGCTTTGTGGGTAAAGGCCCCGGTCAAGAGAAGTGCACTATAAAGGACATGGGGTGCCATTTTGGAAATTATATGCTTTCAAAAGTGTCTTGGGAACTGGCGGGGCAAAGTATATCTCGGCACAGAGGGGTTTCGGTGTCATATAACCATCCTCATCTCCACTGTGACAGAGAGGAGAGGAGAGGAGAGGAGAGGAGAGGAGAGGAGAGGAGAGGAGAGGAGAGGGAGAGGAGAGGAGAGGAGAGGAGAGGAGAGGAGAGGAGAGAGGAGAGGAGAGGAGAGGGAGAGGAGAGGAGAGGAGAGAGGAGGGAAATGATAAATAATCTGTCTGTGTCTGTGTGTGTGCCTGTGTGTGTGTCTGTGTCTGTGTCTGTGTCTCTGTCTCTGTCTCTGTCTATGTCTCTGTCTATGTCTCTGTCTGTGTGTGTGTGTGTGTGTGTGTGTGTGTGTGTGTGTGTGTGTGTGTGTGTGTGTGTGTGTGTGTGTGTGTGTGTGTGTGTGTGTGTGTGTGTGTGTGTGTGTGTGTGTGTGTGTGTGTGTGTGTGTGTGTGTGTGTGTGTGTGTGTGTGTGTGTTTAAACAATAGAGAGGAAAGGAGGGTCAGATGAAACAGAGAACAGTGTTTTAATGTAACCGTGGAAAGAGAAGATCAATCAGAGATGTCAATTAAGATAACGATAGAGATCAATCACCTTGTGAAGCTGTTTACATGTCGATCTGTCTGTCTGTGAAGCCTAAATGTCTGTGAAGGCTAAATGTCTGTGAAGGCTAAATGTCTGTGAAGCCTAAATGTCTGTGAAGGCTAAATGTCTGTGAAGCCTAAATGTCTGTGAAGGCTAAATGTCTGTGAAGCCTAAATGTCTGTGAAGGCTAAATGTCTGTGAAGGCTGAATGTCTGTGAAGCCTAAATGTCTATGAAGCCTAAATGTCTGTGAAGCCTAAATGTCTGTGAAGGCTAAATGTCTGTGAAGGCTAAATGTCTGTGAAGCCTAAATGTCTGTGAAGCCTAAATGTCTGTGAAGCCTAAATTAAATCATTAGTAAGAAACAAGATGGCTGAGACTAAACGCATGCACGCATAAACGTCTCTCTCTCAAATTCAAATAGCTTTATTGACACGATGTAAATAAGTGAATCATTTACAATATTAACAATCATCTAATAATAATAATATTAATCAACGGAACAATCGGAAACGACTTTAACCAAGGGTAAAAGCAACCATACCGTGGACAATAGCAATAACAATGACATAGAGGACGTGTGTGGGTTCGTTGGTTTGTCAGACGCTGTCCATCATTTTATGGCAGGCAGCAATGTAGTACGCTGCCAACCCACAGCTCTCTGTGTCCTCCCCCAACAGGACGGGTAGCCTATCCTCATCAGAGAGGTCTTCAATGTAGTGCGCTGCCAACCCACAGCTCTCTGTGTCCTCCCCCAACAGGACGGGTAGCCTATCCTCATCAGAGAGGTCTTCAATGTAGTGATCTGCCAACCCACAGCTCTCTGCGTCCTCCCCCAACAGGACGGGTAGCCTATCCTCATCAGAGAGGTCTTCAATGTAGTGGTCTGCCAACCCACAGCTCTCTGCGTCCTCCCCCAACAGGACGGGTAGCCTATCCTCATCAGAGAGGTCTTCAATGTAGTGGTCTGCCAACCCACAGCTCTCTGCGTCCTCCCCCAACAGGACGGGTAGCCTATCCTCATCAGAGAGGTCTTCAATGTAGTGATCTGCCAACCCACAGCTCTCTGTGTCCTCCCCCAACAGGACGGGTAGCCTATCCTCATCAGAGAGGTCTTCAATGTAGTGATCTGCCAACCCACAGCTCTCTGTGTCCTCCCCCAACAGGACGGGTAGCCTATCCTCATCAGAGAGGTCTTCAATGTAGTGATCTGCCAACCCACAGCTCTCTGTGTCCTCCCCCAACAGGACGGGTAGCCTATCCTCATCAGAGAGGTATTTGAAACCTTGAATAAGGGTTTCACATTTTGGAAAACAACACAAATGTTTTTTTATTTTGTGTTTTTTTAAACATTTTATCAGGAAATGCAGCTCTGTCTCAGGTTCTGCTGTTGTGCAGTGGTTGCACAGCCTTTCCTCTACAGGGAGCCAGGTTTTCCTGTGTCTACCCTTCTCAATAGCAAGTCTGTGCTCACTGAGCCTGTACTTTGTCAAGGTTTTTCTAAGGTTTTAATCAGTAACCATGGTCAAATAGTTTGCCACAGTGTTCTGTCAATTTAGGGCCAGATAGCACTGCATTTTGCTTTGTGTTTGTGTTTCCCAATAAGCAATGTAGTTATGTTTTGACTGTGTTGTAATTTTGTTTATTCTGATTGATTGGATGTTCTGGTCCTGAGGCTTCAGTGTGTTAGTAGAACAGGTTAGAGAACTCAGCCCCAGGACCAGCTGGATGAGGGGACTGAGGCTTCAGTGTGTTAGTAGAACAGGTTAGTGAACTCAGCCTCAGGACCAGCTGGATGAGGGGACTGAGGCTTCAGTGTGTTAGTAGAACAGGTTAGTGAACTCAGGACCAGCTGGATGAGGGGACTGAGGCTTCAGTGTGTTAGTAGAACAGGTTAGTGAACTCAGCCCCAGGACCAGCTGGATGAGGGGACTGAGGCTTCAGTGTGTTAGTAGAACAGGTTAGTGAACTCAGCCCCAGGACCAGCTGGATGAGGGGACTAGGCTTCAGTGTGTTAGTAGAACAGGTTAGTGAACTCAGCCTCAGGACCAGCTGGATGAGGGGACTGAGGCTTCAGTGTGTTAGTAGAACAGGTTAGTGAACTCAGGACCAGCTGGATGAGGGGACTGAGGCTTCAGTGTGTTAGTAGAACAGGTTAGTGAACTCAGCCCCAGGACCAGCTGGATGAGGGGACTGAGGCTTCAGTGTGTTAGTAGAACAGGTTAGTGAACTCAGCCCCAGGACCAGCTGGATGAGGGGACTAGGCTTCAGTGTGTTAGTAGAACAGGTTAGTGAACTCAGCCTCAGGACCAGCTGGATGAGGGGACTGAGGCTTCAGTGTGTTAGTAGAACAGGTTAGTGAACTCAGGACCAGCTGGATGAGGGGACTGAGGCTTCAGTGTGTTAGTAGAACAGGTTAGTGAACTCAGCCTCAGGACCAGCTGGATGAGGGGACTGAGGCTTCAGTGTGTTAGTAGAACAGGTTAGTGAACTCAGGACCAGGACCAGCTGGATGAGGGGACTATTTTCTTTGCTCATCTCTTGGCATTGCAGGGTTTGGTAGGGATATGAGACATTATGAGTTTTCTCTCTGTGTGTGTCTCTCTTTGTCTCTTTGTCTCACTCTCTCTCTCTCTCTCTCTCTCTCTCTCTCTCTCTCTCTCTCTCTCTCTCTCTCTCTCTCTCTCTCTCGCTCTCTCTCTCTCTCTCTCTCTCTCTCTCTCTCTCTCTCTCTCTCTCTCTCTCTCTCTCTCTCTCTCTCTCTCTCTATGTGCGTTGTGAATGGGGGGTGATCCATTCATTTGTTGCCTTGTAAACTGGCGTTAACTTGATGTTGTTGACACTGTGGGTGTCCCTGTGTTTCCCCCCACTTCACCTCTGTCACATGCAAACACATTGAGTCACAGGAAACCTCCTGTGTAAATGTGGAAGGATTGAAAAAAGTGCAACCTGAACTGAGAGAGTTACTTAATTAAGATACTCTTGAAAGAGGTCTATTTTTCAGTTTGGTGTCTAAGGAACACACGGCGGATTCAGAACATCAATCAGATCCACTGCTCAGTGCTCACGGAGACAACGGTTATTGTCTTCAGTTCAGTGTGTACTGTCAGTAGTGTACACACAGTTGCTCCAAAGTGGTTTGTCTCAGTAATAAAGTGAAACATCTCTTAAGTTTCCGGGTTTAACTGTAATCATCAAAACACAGCTGGAGTGAATCTCAACAAGTGACAAGATCATGTAGTCTCTCTCACCCTTCTCTCTCTCGCTCTCTCTCTCTCTCACCCTTCTCTCTCTCTCACCCTTCTCTCTCTCTCTCTCTCTCTCTCTCTCTCACCCTTCTCTCTCTCTCTCTCTCTCTCTCTCTCTCTCTCTCTCTCTCTCTCTCTCTCTCTCTCTCTCTCTCTCTCTCTCTCTCTCTCTCTCTCTCTCTCTCTCTCTCTCTCTCTCTCTCTCTCTGTCCACCTCTCTCTCTCTCTCTCTCTCTCTCTCTCTGTCCACCTCTCTCTCTCTCACCCTTCTCTCTCTCTCTCACCCTTCTCTCTCTCTCTCACCCTTCTCTCTCTCTGTCCACCTCTCTCTCTCGCTCTCACCCTTCTCTCTCTCTCTCTCTCACCCTTCTCTCTCTCTCTCACCCTTCTCTCTCAATTCAATTCAATTCAATTCAATTCAAGGGCTTTATTGGCATGGGAAACATGTGTTAACATTGCCAAAGCAAGTGAGGTAGACAACATACAAAGTGAATATATAAAGTGAAAAACAACAAAAATTAACAGTAAACATTACACATACAGAAGTTTAAAAACAGTAAAGACATTACAAATGTCATATTATATATATATATACAATGTACAAATAGTTAAATGACACAAGATAAAATGAATAAGCATAAATATGGGTTGTATTTACAATGGTGTTTGTTCTTCACTGGTTGCCCTTTTCTCGTGGCAACAGGTTACAAATCTTGCTGCTGTGATGGCACACTGTGGAATTTCACCCAAAAGATATGGGAGTTTTTCAAAATTGGATTTGTTTTCGAATTCTTTGTGGATCTGTGTAATCTGAGGGAAATATGTCTCTCTAATATGGTCATATATTGGGCAGGAGGTCAGTTTCCACCTCATTTTGTGGGCAGTGAGCACATAGCCTGTCTTCTCTTGAGAGCAATGTCTGCGTACGGCGGCCTTTCTCAATAGCAAGGCTATGCTCACTGAGTTTGTACATAGTCAAAGCTTTCCTTAATTTTGGGTCAGTCACAGTGGTCAGGTATTCTGCCGCTGTGTACTCTCTGTGTAGGGTCAAATAGCATTCTAGTTTGCTCTGTTTTTTTTTTGTTAATTCTTTCCAATGTGTTAAGTAATTATCTTTTTGTTTTCTCATGATTTGGTTGGGTCTAATTGTGCTGTTGTCCTGGGGCTCTGTAGGGTGTGTTTGTGTTTGTGAACAGAGCCCCAGGACCAGCTTGCTTAGGGGACTCTTCTCCAGGTTCATCTCTCTGTAGGTGATGGCTTTGTTATGGAAGGTTTGTGAATCGCTTCCTTTTAGGTGGTTGTAGAATTTAACGGCTCTTTTCTGGATTTTGATAATAAGTGGGTATCGGCCTAATTCTGCTCTGCATGCATTATTTGGTGTTCTACGTTGTACACTGAGGATATTTTTGCAGAATTTGGAGTCTCAATTTGGTGTTTGTCCCATTTTGTGAAGTCTTGCTGAGCCTGCTGAGCCTGCAGATCATCTCTCTCTCTCACCCTTCTCTCTGTCCCTCTCAGTCCCCTTCTCTCTCTCTGTCCACCCCTCTCTCTCTCTGTCCACCCCTCTCTCTCTCTGTCCACCCCTCTCTCTCTCTGTCAACCCCTCTCTCTCTCTCTGTCCACCCCTCTCTCTCTCTGTCCACCCCTCTCTCTCTCTCTGTCCACCCCTCTCTCTCTCTGTCCACCCCTCTCTCTCTCTGTCCACCCCTCTCTCTCTCTGTCCACCCCTCTCTCTCTCTGTCCACCCCTCTCTCTCTCTGTCCACCCCTCTCTCTCTCTCTGTCAACCCCTCTCTCTCTCTCTGTCCACCCCTCTCTCTCTCTGTCCACCCCTCTCTCTCTCTCTGTCCACCCCTCTCTCTCTCTGTCCACCCCTCTCTCTCTCTGTCCACCCCTCTCTCTCTCTCTCTGTCCACCCCTCTCTCTCTCTGTCCATCCCTCTCTCTCTCTCTCTGTCCACCCCTCTCTCTCTCTGTCCATCCCTCTCTCTCTCTCTGTCCACCCCTCTCTCTCTCTGTCCACTCCACCCCTCTCTCTCTCTCTGTCCACCCCTCTCTCTCTCTCTGTCCACCCCTCTCTCTCTCTGTCCATCCCTCTCTCTCTCTCTCTGTCCACCCCTCTCTCTCTCTGTCCATCCCTCTCTCTCTCTCTGTCCACCCCTCTCTCTCTCTGTCCACCCCTCTCTCTCTCTGTCCATCCCTCTCTCTCTCTCTGTCCACCCCTCTCTCTCTCTGTCCACTCCACCCCTCTCTCTCTCTCTGTCCACCCCTCTCTCTCTCTCTGTCCACCCCTCTCTCTCTCTGTCCATCCCTCTCTCTCTCTCTCTGTCCACCCCTCTCTCTCTCTGTCCATCCCTCTCTCTCTCTCTGTCCACCCCTCTCTCTCTCTGTCCACTCCACCCCTCTCTCTCTCTCTGTCCACTCCACCCCTCTCTCTCTCTCTGTCCACCCCTCTCTCTCTCTGTCCACCCCTCTCTCTCTCTTTCACCCCTCTCTCTCTCTTTCCCTCTCACCCCCCTCTCTCGCTCAAAACCTCTGTCCCCCAGATCTCACCCCTTTCTCTCCCTGCATCTCAACCCTCTGTCTCCCTCTCACACCTCTCTTTCTCCCCCTTTCTCTCTCCCTCTCACCCCTCTCTGTGTGTGTTCATTCGTGTGATTGTGTCAGTGTGTGTGTGTGTGCGTGTCTCTGTGTGTGTGTGTGTGTCTGTGTGTGCGTGTCTCTGTGTGTGTGTGTGTGTCTGTGTGTGTGTGTGCGTGTCTCTGTGTGTGTGTGTGTGTCTGTGTGTGCGTGTCTCTGTGTGTGTGTGTGTGTCTGTGTGTGTGTGTGTGTGTGTGTCTGTGTGTGTGTGTGTGCGTGTCTGTGTGTGTGTGTGTCTGTGTGTGTGTGTGTCTGTGTGTGTGTGTGTCTGTGTGTGTGTGTGTGCGTGTCTGTGTGTGTGTGTGTCTGTGTGTGTGTGTGTCTGTGTGTGTGTGTGTGTGTGTGTGTGTGTGTGTGTGTGTGTGTGTGTGTGTGTGTGTGTGTGTGTGTGTGTGTGTGTGTGTGTGTGTGTGTGTGTGTGTGTGTGTGTGTGTGTGTGTGTGTGTGTGTGTGTGTGTGTGTGTGTGTGTGTGTGTGTGTGTGTGTGTGTGTGTGTCTCCTCATCCCAGAACTGCTGAGTTATGTGACATGAGCGGAGGTGAGGCACATCTCTTTCCCCAAAGCCTCACACACACGTTAAGCAACTCCTCCCGCCACATGTCTCTCTCAGTATAGCTGGCTGACAGCAGGTACAGGCATGCTTACCAATCTACCTACTGTTGGCCCTGAACTGTTCACTGTGTCAGTCTCAATCTACATGGTATCTCTCTCTCTCTCTCTCTCTCTCTCTCTCTCTCTCTCTCTCTCTCTCTCTCTCTCTCTCTCTCTCTCTCTCTCTCTCTCTCTCTCTAACTGTGATGCAAGCTATCTTGCGGTACACTCTTGATCATGCCTAAGCAGAAGTAATGGTAGAGGTCCTCTGCCGTGTGACCTGTGTGTGCTGAACCTAAAGGGGATCGAGAGCGCCCTCTAGTGGCCGCTATTAGAAGTGTCAGTCGTCACACTGAAAGCGGAAACTATTTTTAGGAACGTGAAAATGAGTGTCAGTGTATGTTTGACACCTAAAGGCCAGCTGACAGTGGATTTGGGTGAAGATAATATGACACCTCAAACCTAAGGCTTTGGCTTCCCAAATGGTACCCAATTCCCTACATAGGGCACTACTTTTGACCCGAGACCTATGAGCCCCTGGTCAAAAGGAGTGCACCATATTTTAGGGAATAGGGTGTCAATGGGGAAACAGACTGATGAAATCCCCCCTGCCACTCTTCCTGTAACTCAAGGGCTCAGACAAGAAGCGTATCTTAGGGAGGCAGTCAGTGAGAAGGCATACATCTTATTACACAGGAGGACATGGCCCAAGATGGTACAGTCCACACGAGATGATGCAGTCCACATGAGATGGTACAGTCCACACGAGATGATTCACTCCACACAAGATGGTACAGTCCACACAAGATGATTCACTCCACACAAGATGATACAGTCCACACAAGATGATACAGTCCACACAAGATGGTACAGTCCACACAAGATGATACAGTCCACACAAGATGGTACAGTCCACACAAGATGATACAGTCCACACAAGATGGTACAGTCCACACAAGATGATACAGTCCACACAAGATGATTCACTGCACACAAGATGGTACAGTCCACACAAGATGATTCAGTCCACACAAGATGATTCAGTCCACACAAGATGATTCACTGCACACAAGATGATTCACTCCACACAAGATGATTCACTCCACACAAGATGATTCACTGCACACAAGATGATACAGTCCACACAAGATGATTCACTCCACACAAGATGATTCACTGCACACAAGATGATACAGTCCACACAAGATGATTCACTCCACACAAGATGATTCACTCCACACAAGATGATTCACTCCACACAAGATGATTCACTCCACACAAGATGATACAGTCCACACAAGATGATTCACTGCACACAAGATGATACAGTCCACACAAGATGATTCACTCCACACAAGATGATTCACTCCACACAAGATGATACAGTCCACACAAGATGATGCAGTCCACACAAGAAACTGTCATGCCCATGAGCAAGAAACTTAACCTTAATTGCCCCTGTAAGTCTCTCTAGATAACAGCGTCTGTTACACTCCACCAGTTTTTGTTCTCTACTCTGTTATCTTACTGTATTTTACCAGCTTGTGTTCTCTACTCTGTAATCTTACTGTATTTTACCAGCTTGTGTTCTCTACTCTGTAATCTTACTGTATTTTACCAGCTTGTGTTCTCTACTCTGTAATCTTACTGTATTTTATCAGCTTGTGTTCTCTACTCTGTAATCTTACTGTATTTTACCAGCTTGTGTTCTCTACTCTGTAATCTTACTGTATTTTACCAGCTTGTGTTCTCTACTCTGTAATCTTACTGTATTTTACCAGCTTGTGTTCTCTACTCTGTAATCTTACTGTATTTTATCAGCTTGTGTTCTCTACTCTACTCTGTAATGTTCTCCTCATTTCTATGGTAACACGGACTCAGAGAGCAATGTGACGCTTAGTCATTGAGGATAACACAGAGAGAGAGAGGGATGAGAGAGAGAGAGAGGGGTGAGAGAGAGAGAGAGAGAGAGAGCGATAGAGAGAGAGAGAGAGAGAGAGAGAGAGAGAGAGAGAGAGAGAGAGAGAGAGAGAGAGAGAGAGAGAGAGAGAGAGAGAGAGAGAGAGAGAGAGAGAGAGTGAGAGAGAGGGGGAGAGGGAGAGGGAGAGGGAGAGGGAGAGGGAGAGGGAGAGGGAGAGGGAGAGGGAGATGGAAAGAGAGAGGGTAAGAGAGAGGGTAAGAGAGAGGGAGAGAGGGGGTGAGAGAGAGAGCGAAGGGGGGAGGAAGAGTGTTTGTTTTGGAAAAAACGTGTACCAGTGTAGGAAAGGATCATGGTGGGAGGTTGAATTCCCTCCTAGAATGTTGATGTGGAAGGACTGATTACTTTTCTGCTGACTTTTATACTCCAAAATAAATTAAAACAAAAGTATGCTGACACTAAAATATAAATGAGCCCAATAACACATTGGTCAAATGATAAGTTTGCAGGTGCTTGATAACAGTTAAACAAGATGAAGGAACAAGGAGATCGTATCACTGATCTCTAATGAGCTTTGCGTATCGTGATGACCTTCCACAACAGTCTACAACAAAATGATATGTTAAAACGCTGTGAAGATACTGAGGCATTTATATTTAATAGCCTGTGTGCATGACCTGCATTAACAGCTATTAGCAATAAACAAGATCACTTTCAGCCCAACTGATGCAGCGAAATGCTAATGAATAGGCTGAGGCATGGCGTTAGCCGTCTGCATTTACCCTATTGGAATCATCATTAGCTGAGATTTGAACAAGTTCCTATCCTATTGATTCATTTTAAGGCTCCATGCAGTAGGTCTATATTTAGGCTCCATACAGTAGGTCTATAAATAGGCTCCATACAGTAGGTCTATACTTAGGCTCCATACAGTAGGTCTATATTTAGGCTCCATACAGTAGGTCTATAAATAGGCTTCATACAGTAGGTCTATAAATAGGCTCCATACAGTAGGTCTATAAATAGGCTTCATACAGTAGGTCTATATTTAGGCTCCATACAGTAGGTCTATATTTAGGCTCCATACAGTAGGTCTATATTTAGGCTCCATACAGTAGGTCTATATTTAGGCTCCATACAGTAGGTCTATAAATAGGCTCCATACAATAGGTCTATAAATAGGCTCAATACAGTAGGTCTATATTTAGGCTTTATACAGTAGATCTATATTTAGGCTCCATACAGTAGGTCTATAAATAGGCTCCATACAATAGGTCTATAAATAGGCTCAATACAGTAGGTCTATATTTAGGCTTTATACAGTAGGTCTATGAATAGGCTCCATACAGTAGGTCTATAAATAGGCTCCATACAATAGGTCTATAAATAGGCTCAATACAGTAGGTCTATATTTAGGCTTTATACAGTAGGTCTATGAATAGGCTCCATACAATAGGTCTATAAATAGGCTCAATACAGTAGGTCTATATTTAGGCTTTATACAGTAGGTCTATATTTAGGCTTTATACAGTAGGTCTATGAATAGGCTCCATACAATAGGTCTATAAATAGGCTCAATACAGTAGGTCTATATTTAGGCTTTATACAGTAGGTCTATATTTAGGCTTTATACAGTAGGTCTATATTTAGGCTCCATACAGTAGGTCTATAAATAGGCTCCATACAGTAGGTCTATATTTAGGCTCCATACAGTAGATCTATATTTAGGCTTTATACAGTAGGTCTATATTTAGGCTTTATACAGTAGGTCTATATTTAGGCTCCATACAGTAGGTCTATATTTAGGCTTTATACAGTAGGTCTATATTTAGTACATATTGTGCTGTATACTACATGCTATTTTGATATGTAGTGCGATACATACAGTATTGTGCTGTGTCCAACAGGCCGTCTCTATCTCTAATTCATTCTGTTGTTTCGCTAGCTGAGAGAATATATACTCTAAATAACTGGTACTGTTTGGTATAATGCAGACACCAGAGTGTTCTACCACAGTGTTCTACTACAGTGTTCTACCTCAGTGTTCTACCACAGTGTTCTACTACAGTGTTCTACCTCAGTGTTCTACCACAGTGTTCTACTACAGTGTTCTACCTCAGTGTTCTACCACAGTGTTCTACTATGACAGTGTTCTACCACAGTGTTCTACCACAGTGTTCTACTACAGTGTCCTACCTCAGTGTTCTACCACAGTGTTCTACTATGACAGTGGTCTACCACAGTGTTCTACCACAGTGTTCTACTACAGTGTTCTACTACAATGTTCTACTACAGTGTTCTACCACAGTGTTCTACTACAGTGTTCTACCTCAGTATTCTACCACAGTGTTCTAATACAGTGTTATACCACAGTGTTCTACTACAGTGTTCTACCACAGTGTTCTATTACAGTGTTCTACCACAGGGTTCTACCACAGTGTTCTACCACAGTGTTCTACTACAGTGTTATACCACAGTGTTCTACTACAGTGTTCTACCACAGTGTTCTACCACAGTGTTCTACCACAGTGTTCTAATACAGTGGTCTACGAAATGTTTGTATGACAGTGTTCTACTACAGTGTTCTACCACAGTGTTCTACCACAGTGTTCTACCACAGTGTTCTACCACAGTGTTATAATACAGTGGTATACCACAGTGTTCTACTACAGTGTTCTACTACAGTGTTCTACCACAATGTTCTACCACAGTGTTCTACTACAGTGTTCTACCACAGTGTTCTACTACAGTGTTCTACCTCAGTGTTCTACCACAGTGTTCTAGCACAGTGTTCTACTACAGTGTTCTACTACAGTGTTCTACTGTGACAGTGTTCTACCACAGTGTTCTACTACAGTGTTCTACTATGACAGTGTTCTACCACAGTGTTCTACTACAGTGTTCTACAACAGTGTTCTACTACAGTGTTCTACCACAGTGTTCTAGCACAGTGTTCTACTACAGTGTTCTACTACAGTGTTCTACTGTGACAGTGTTCTACCACAGTGTTCTACTACAGTGTTCTACTATGACAGTGTTCTACCACAGTGTTCTACTACAGTGTTCTACAACAGTGTTCTACTACAGTGTTCTACCACAGTGTTCTACTACAGTGTTCTAGCACAGTGTTCTATTACAGTGGTCTACCACAGTGTTCTACTACAGTGTTCTACAACAGTGTTCTACTACAGTGTTCTACCACAGTGTTCTACCACAGTGTTATAATACAGTGGTCTACAAAATGTTTGTATGACAGTGTTCTACCACAATGATCTACCACAGTGTTCTACTGCAGTGTTCTACCACAGTGTTCTACTACAGTGTTCTACTACAGTGTTCTACCACAGTGTTCTAGCACAGTGTTCTACTACAGTGTTCTACTACAGTGTTCTACTGTGACAGTGTTCTACCACAGTGTTCTACTACAGTGTTCTACTATGACAGTGTTCTACCACAGTGTTCTACTACAGTGTTCTACAACAGTGTTCTACTACAGTGTTCTACCACAGTGTTCTACTACAGTGTTCTAGCACAGTGTTCTATTACAGTGGTCTACCACAGTGTTCTACTACAGTGTTCTACAACAGTGTTCTACTACAGTGTTCTACCACAGTGTTCTACTAGTGTTCTACCTCAGTGTTCTACTACAGTGTTCTACCACAGTGTTCTACTACAGTGTTCTACCACAGTGTTCTACCACAGTGTTCTACTACAGTGTTCTAGCACAGAGTTCTAGCACAGAGTTCTAGCACAGAGTTCTACCACAGTGTTCTACTACAGTGTTCTACCACAGACTTCTACTACAGAGTGTGTGGTAGATGCTGAAAGGTAAATTGCGTGTGCATGTTATATTACATGTTGTTATTACATGTATCTCTGTACATCTGAGGCGGATGTTATCATGTAGGAAGCAGAGGTTAATGACTTTGTTCCATCGCAGGGAGGCTGGTGGGCTCCCTCCCCTCTCACCTCTGAGGGAAAGGACACAGAGGAAGGACACAGTTTAATTAGCTCTGATATAAAACCCCTCTTTAATTCTCTAGCTCTTTCTCTTCCATTCCCTCGCTCACACAGACATCTGTGTCATAAACGTCATGGATGGGCTAGAGACCTGCTGAAGGGCTAGAGACCTGCTGAAGGGTTAGAGACCTGCTGAAGGGCTAGAGACCTGCTAAAGGGCTAGAGACCTGCTGAAGGGCTAGAGACCTGCTGAAGGGCTAGAAACCTGCTGAAGGGCTAGAGACCTGCTGAAGGGTTAGAGACCTGCTAAAGGGCTAGAGACCTGCTGAAGGGCTAGAGACCTGCTGAAGGGTTAGAGACCTGCTGAAGGGCTAGAGACCTGCTAAAGGGCTAGAGACCTGCTGATGGGCTAGAGACTTGCTGAAGGGTTAGAGACCTGCTGAAGGGTTAGAGACCTGCTGAAGGGCTAGAGACCTGCTGAAGGGCTAGAGACCTGCTGAAGGGTTAGAGACCTGCTGAAGGGCTAGAGACCTGCTGATGGGCTAGAGACTTGCTGAAGGGTTAGAGACATGCTAAAGGGCTAGAGACCTGCTAAAGGGCTAGAGACCTGCTGAAAGGCTAGAGACCTGCTGAAGGGCTAGAGACCTGCTGAAGGGCTAGAGACCTGCTGAAGGGTTAGAGACCTGCCGAAGGGCTAGAGACCTGCCGAACGGTTAGAGACCTGCCGAAGGGTTAGAGACCTGCCGAAGGGTTAGAGACCTGCCGAAGGGTTAGAGACCTGCCGAAGGGCTAGAGACCTGCCGAAGGGCTAGAGACCTGCCGAAGGGTTAGTGACCTGCCGAAGGGTTAGAGACCTGCCGAAGGGTTAGAGACCTGCCGAAGGGTTAGAGCCCGGCTGAAGGGCTAGAGGCTGACAAGGGAGCAATGACGAGAGAGAGAGAGAGAGAGAGAGAGAGAGAGAGAGAGAGAGAGAGAGAGAGAGAGAGAGAGAGAGAGAGAGAGAGAGAGAGAGAGAGAGAGAGAGAGAGAGAGAGAGAGAGAGAGAGAGAGAGAGAGAGAGAGAGAGAGAGAGAGAGAGAGAGACCCAAGAATATCAAGAGAAGACACAAATGTTAAATTGTAATTACTTGACACATAGGAAAGAATACCTGACCACACAAAAGATAATTATCTATTTAATTTGCTTTGGCAATGTAAACATATGTTTCCCATGCCAATAAAGCTCTTAAATGGAATTAAATTGAGAGAGAGTGAGAGAGAGTTGGGCCAAGAGTGGGCGTTGAATCTGCTATTCATTAAGGTTCCTTTCATATGCCATCAGCCCACACAGCATATGTAACGGAGAACCTTACACACACACACAGCTTACCGTACACACATAGTGCAGCGCACACTCACACACACACACAGCTTACCGTACACACACAGCATATGTAACGGAGAACCTCACACACACACACAGCTTACCGTACACACACAGCGCAGCGCACACTCACACACACACACAGCTTACCGTACACACACAGCGCAGCTCACACTCACACACACACACAGCGCACAGTACACACACAGCGCAGCGCACACTCACACACACACACAGCGCACAGTACACACATAGTGCAGCGCACACTCACACACACACACAGCGCACAGTACACACATAGTGCAGCGCACACTCACACACACACAGCTTACCGTACACACACAGCGCAGCGCACACTCACACACACACACAGCTTACCGTACACACACAGCGCAGCGCACACTCACACACACACAGCTTACCGTACACACACAGCGCAGCGCACACTCACACACACACAGTTTACCGTACACACACAGCGCAGCGCACACTCACACACACACACAGCTTACCGTACACACACAGCGCAGCGCACACTCACACACACACACACAGCGCACAGTACACACATAGTGCAGCGCACACTCACACACACACACAGCTTACCGTACACACACAGCGCAGCGCACACTCACACACACACAGTTTACCGTACACACACAGCGTAGCGCACACTCACATACACACAGCTTGCCGTACACACACACACACACACACACACACACACACACACACACACACACACACACACACACACACACACACACACACACACACACACACACACACACACACACACACACACACACACACACACAGGTCCAGGTGATAATATAATCAGTAATGGGATGATGTGACATTTAGTTTTTCACCATTCCTGACATTTAATCCTTGTCAGTTAGGATCACCACTTTATTTTAAGAACGTGAAATGTCAGAATAATAGTGGAGAGAATGATTTATTTCAGCTTTTATTTATTTCATCACATTCCCAGTGGGTCAGAAGTTTACATTCATTCAATTAGTATTTGGTTCCATTGCCTTTAAATTGTTTAACTTTGGTCAAACGTTTCAGGTGGCCTTCCACAAGCTTCCCACAATAAGTTGGGTGAATTTTGGCCCATTCCTCCTGACAGAGTTGGTGTAACTGAGTCAGGTTTGAAGTCCTCCTTGCTCCCACACGCTTTTTCAGTTCTGCCCACAAATGTTCTATAGGATTGAGGTCAGGGCTTTGTGATGGCCACTCCAATACCTTGACTTTGTTGTCTTTAAGCCATTTTTCCACAACTTTGTAAGTATCTTTGGGTTCATTGTCCATTTGGAAGACCCATTTGCGATCAGGCTTTAACTTCCTGCCTGATGTCTTGAGATGTTGCTTCAATATATCCACATGAATTTCCTACCTCATGTTGCCATCTATTTTGTCCACCAGTCCCTCCTGCAGCAAAGCACCCCCACAACATGATGCTGCCACCCCCTGCTTCACGGTTGGGATGGTGTTCTTCGGCTTGCAAGCCTCCCCATTTTTCCTTCAAACATAACGATTGTCATTATGGCCAAACAGTTCTATTTTTGTTTCATCAGACCAGAGGACATTTCTCCAAAAAGTACAAAAAAAGTACAGCTTTGTCCCCATGTGCAGTTGCAAACTGTAGTCTGGCTTTTTTTATGGCGGTTTTGGAGCAGTGGCTTCTTCCTTGCTGGTACCTTCAGACATTTGGAAATTGGCTCCCAATGATGAACCAGACTTGTGGAAGTCTACCATCTTTTTATGAGGTTTTGGCTGATTTGTTTTGATTTTCCCATGATGTGAAGCAAAGAGGCCCTGAGTTTGAAGGTAGGCCTTAAAATACATCCACAGGTCCACCTCCAATTGACTCAAATGATGTCAGTTAGCCTATCAGAAGCTTCTAAAACCATGACATCATTTTCTGCAATTTTTCAAGTCGTTTAAAGGCCCCATCAACTTAGTGTATGTAAACTTCTGACCCAGTGGAATTGTGATACAGTGAATTATAAGTGAAATAATTGGTCTGCTTTTACACCTGCATTGTTTGCTGTTTGGGGTTTTAGGCTGGGTTTCTGTACAGCACTTTGAGATATCAGCTGATGTACGAAGGGCTATATAAATAAATTTGATTTGATTTGATTTGATTTAAACAATTTTTGGAAAAATGACTTGTGTCATGCACAAAGTAGATGTCCTAACCGACTTGCCAAAACTATAGTTTGTCAACAAGAAATGTGTGGAGTGGTTGAAAAACAAGTTTTAATGACTCCGACCTAAGTGTATGTAAACTTCCGACTTCAACTGTATCACTTTAAATAACGCCACTTTAATAATGTTTACATATCCTACATTACTCATCTCATATGTATATACTGTATTCTATACCATCTACTGCATCTTGCCTATGCAGCACGGCCATCGCTCATCCATATATTTATAATGTACATATTCTTAATCATTCCTTTACATTTGTGTGTATTAGGTAGTCATTGTGAATTTGTTAGATCACTTGTTAGATATTACTACACTGTTGGAACAAGAAGCACAAGCATTTCACTACACTCGCATTAACATCTGCTAACCATGTGTACGTGACCAATAAAAGTTGATTTCATTTCATTAGACGGTACCTAGTCTTTCATTAGAGAGTACCTATTCTTTCATTAGAGAGTACCTATTCTTTCATTAGAGAGTACCTATTCTTTCATTAGAGAGTACCTATTCTTTCATTAGAGAGTACCTATTCTTTCATTAGAGAGTACCTATTCTTTCATTAGAGAGTACCTAGTCTTTCATTAGAGAGTACCTATTCTTTCATTAGAGAGTACCTAGTATTTCATTAGAGAGTACCTAGTCTTTCATTAGAGAGTACCTATTCTTTCATTAGAGAGTACCTCGTCTTTCATTAGACAGTACCTAGTCTTTCATTAGAGAGTACCTAGTCTTTCATTAGAGAGTACCTATTCTTTCATTAGAGAGTACCTAGTATTTCATTAGAGAGTACCTAGTCTTTCATTAGAGAGTACCTATTCTTTCATTAGAGAGTACCTAGTATTTCATTAGAGAGTACCTATTCTTTCATTAGAGAATACCTCGTCTTTCATTAGACAGTACCTAGTATTTCATTAGACAGTACCTAGTATTTCATTAGAGAGTACCTATTCTTTCATTAGACAGTACCTCGTCTTTCATTAGACAGTACCTAGTATTTCATTAGACAGTACCTAGTATTTCATTAGACAGTACCTAGTATTTCATTAGAGAGTACCTATTCTTTCATTAGACAGTACCTAGTCTTTCATTAGATAGTACCTCGTCTTTCATTAGAGAATACCTAGTCTTTCATTAGACAGTACCCAGTGAAAGGCTAGTAGCAGGGTGTGTAGACTGTAGTGTACGGATATTTTAGGAGGGAAGGATAAGAGTTTATTCACACCACAGACGGACAATGTCAGTGTGTCAGGGGTTCAGTCTAACTGCAGTCTTATGGTAATCCTCTCTTCGTTTCTCTGTCAACGCTCACTGTGTTGGTTTAGCTGTCATCCAGGGGGTCGTCTGCTCACTGAGGCAACGTGTCATCCTCTCTCAGACCATCGACTTGATTAGTTGCTGCGCAGGAGCCCAAAAAAAATAATTGTGGCCTTTTCCGTGGATTGGAAATGATGTGTTAGATAGCTTCTCTTTTCATGTACACTTCACATCTTCAGTTTGGCATCCACTATGTGTCGCAAATTCCTTGTCAGAATGTGAAAAGAGGAGACATGTTGTTTTAATAGGTGACCTTATCTCAGTAATACCTTTGAGGTTAGATTGATATTCCACTGGAAAGGAGGTACTCATGAGGTGAGTCACTGAAGCAGGCAGGAGAGTAGATACTCCCGAGATGAGTCACTGAAGCAGGCAGGAGAGGAAATACTCCCGAGATGAGTCACTGAAGCAGGCAGGAGAGGAGATACTCCCGAGATGAGTCACTGAAGCAGGCAGGAAAGGAGATACTCCCGAGATGAGTCACTGAAGCAGGCAGGAGAGGAGATACTCCCGAGATGAGTCACTGAAGCAGGCAGGAGACAAGATACTCCCAAGATGAGTCACTGAAGCAGGCAGGAAAGGAGATACTCCCGAGATGAGTCACTGAAGCAGGCAGGAGAGGAGATACTCCCGAGATGAGTCACTGAAGCAGGCAGGAGACAAGATACTCCCGAGATGAGTCACTGAAGCAGGCAGGAGAGGAGATACTCCCGAGATGAATCACTGAAGCAGGCAAGAGAAGAGATACTCCCGAGATGAGTCACTGAAGCAGGCAGGAGAGGAGATACTCCCGAGATGAGTCACTGAAGCAGGCAGGAGATGAGATAATCCCGAGATGAGTCACTGAAGCAGGCAGGAGAGGAGATACTCCCGAGATGAGTCACTGAAGCAGGCAGGAGAGGAGATACTCCCGAGATGAGTCACTGAAGCAGGCAGGAAAGGAGATACTCCCGAGATGAGTCACTGAAGCAGGCAGGAGAGGAGATACTCCCGAGATGAGTCACTGAAGCAGGCAGGAGACGAGATACTCCCGAGATGAGTCACTGAAGCAGGCAGGAGAAGAGATACTCCCGTGATGAGTCACTGAAGCAGGCAAGAGAAGAGATACTCCCGAGATGAGTCACTGAAGCAGGCAGGAGAGGAGATACTCCCGAGATTAATCACTGAAGCAGGCAGGAGAGGAGATACTCCCGAGATGAGTCACTGAAGCAGGCAAGAGAAGAGATACTCCCGAGATGAGTCACTGAAGCAGGCAGGAGAGGAGATACTCCCGAGATGAATCACTGAAGCAGGCAGGAGTTGAGATACTCCTAAGTTTAGTTGCTGAAGCAGGCAGGAGAGGAGATACTCCCGAGATGAATCACTGAAGCAGGCAGGAGACGAGATACTCCTGAGATGAGTCGCTGAAGCAGGCAGGAGACGAGATACTCCCGGGATGAGTCGCTGAAGCAGGCAGGAGAGGAGATACTCCCGAGATGAGTCACTGAAGCAGGCAGGAGACGAGATACTCCCGAGATGAGTCACTGAAACAGGCAGGAGACGAGATACCCCTGAGAAGAGTCATTGAAGCAGGCAGGAGACGAGATACTCCCGAGATTAGTCGCTGAAGCAGGCAGGAGAGGAGATACTCCCGAGATGAGACGCACATTTGGTCTAGCGTCGTCAGGGTTAGGGAGGGCTTGGCCAGTAGAGATATCCTTGTCTCATCGCGCACCAACGACTCCTGTGGCGTTTCGGGAGCAGTGGGCGCTAACCAGGTTGCCAGGTGCTTCCTCCGACACATTGGTGCGGCTGGCTTCCGGGTTGGATGCGCTGTGTTAAGAAGCAGTACGGCTGGTTGGGTTGTGTATCGGAGGACGCATGACTTTCAACCTTCGTCTCTCCTGAGCCCGTACGGGAGTTGTAGCGATGAGACAAGATAGTAGCTACTAAACATTTACATTTACATTTAAGTCATTTAGCAGACGCTCTTATCCAGAGCGACTTACAAACAATTGGAAACCACGAAATTGGGGAGGAAAAAGTGTAAAATTAAAAAAACTAAAACTTTATTATGATATATATGTCCCAAATAGCACCCTATTCCCTATATAGTGCACTACTTTTAACCAGGGGCCATAGGGCTTTTGTGTTCCATTTGGGATGGCTAAAGTTGTCAAAAACAGTTTTTTCAGTGTGTGGAATATTGAACGGTCCCTGTCAAAGGTTTTATGTTTTTTAATGAATAGAGAAGTTCATTTTTTAGATTTTAACTCATGCAAACCATGTTTATGATGGATTCGTATGGCAACGAAAGCATCCTAATTTGAAGAGAAATTGGCAGAGAAACACGTTTTGGCTTCGCTATGCCTATTTCTTTTTCTGGAGAAGACGCTGTGTTACCAGTTGCACTATATACCCTACATAGTGCACTACGTTTGACCAGAGCCCAATGATGTA
>NC_060179.1:4784068-4798007 GCF_021184085.1 Oncorhynchus gorbuscha | reverse complement strand
AGTAGCACACTATATAGGGAATAGGGTGCCATAGGGCTCTGGTCTAAAGTAGTGCACTACATGGGGAATAGGGTGCCATAGGGCTCTGGTCTAAAGTAGTGCACTATATAGGGAATAGGGTGCCATAGGGCTCTGGTCTAAAGTAGTGCACTATATAGGGAATAGGGTGCCATAGGGCTCTGGTCTAAAGTAGTGCACTATATAGGGAATAGGGTGCCATAGGGCTCTGGTCTAAAGTAGTGCACTATATAGGGAATAGGGTGCCATAGGGCTCTGGTCTAAAGGAGTGCACTATATAGGGAATAGGGTGCCATAGGGCTCTGGTCTAAAGTAGTGCACTATATAGGGAATAGGGTGCCATAGGGTTCTGGTCTAAAGTAGTGCACTATATAGGGAATAGGGTGCCATAGGGCTCTGGTCTAAAGTAGTGCACTATATAGGGAATAGGGTGCCATAGGGCTCTGGTCTAAAGTAGTGTACTATAGGGAATAGGGTGCCATAGGGCTCTGGTCTAAAGTAGTACACTATATAGGGAATAGGGTGCCATAGGGCTCTGGTCTAAAGTAGTGCACTATATAGGGAATAGGGTGCCATAGGGCTCTGGTCTAAAGTAGTGCACTATATAGGGAATAGTGTGCCATAGGGCTCTGGTCTAAAGTAGTACACTATATAGGGAATAGGGTGCCATAGGGCTCTGGTCTAAAGTAGTGCACTATGTAGGGAATAGGGTGCCATAGGTCTCTGGTCTAAAGTAGTACACTATATAGGGAATAGGGTGCCATAGGGCTCTCGTCTAAAGTAGTGCACTATATAGGGAATAGGGTGCCATAGGGCTCTGGTCTAAAGTAGTGCACTATATAGGGAATAGGGTGCCATAGGGCTCTGGTCTAAAGTAGTGCACTATATAGGGAATAGGGTGCCATAGGGCTCTGGTCTAAAGTAGTACACTATATAGGGAATAGGGTGCCATAGGGCTCTGGTCTAAAGTAGTGCACTATATAGGGAATAGGGTGCCATAGGGCTCTCGTCTAAAGTAGTGCACTATATAGGGAATAGGGTGCCATAGGGCTCTGGTCTAAAGTAGTGCACTATATAGGGAATAGGGTGCCATAGGGCTCTGGTCTAAAGTAGTGCACTATATAGGGAATAGGGTGCCATAGGGTTCTCGTCTAAAGTAGCACACTATATAGGGAATAGGGTGCCATAGGGCTCTGGTCTAAAGTAGTGCACTATATAGGGAATAGGGTGCCATAGGGCTCTGGTCTAAAGTAGCACACTATATAGGGAATAGTGTGCCATAGGGCTCTCGTCTAAAGTAGCACACTATATAGGGAATAGGGTGCCATAGGGCTCTCGTCTAAAGTAGTACACTATATAGGGAATAGTGTGCCATAGGGCTCTCGTCTAAAGTAGTGCACTATATAGGGAATAGGGTGCCATAGGGCTCTGGTCTAAAGTAGTGCTCTATATAGGGAATATGGCTCTGGTCTAAAGTAGTGCTCTATATAGGGAATAGGGCTCTGGCCTAAAGTAGTGCTCTATATAGGGAATAGGGCTCTGGTCTAAAGTAGTGCTCTATATAGGAATAGGGCTCTGGTCTAAAGTAGTGCTCTATATAGGGAATAGGGTGCCATAGGGCTCTGGTCTAAAGTAGTGCACTATATAGGGAATAGGGTGCCATAGGGCTCTGGTATAAAGTAGCACACTATATAGGGAATAGGGTGCCATAGGGCTCTGGTCTAAAGTAGTGCACTACATGGGGAATAGGGTGCCATAGGGCTCTGGTCTAAAGTAGTGCACTATATAGGGAATAGGGTGCCATAGGGCTCTGGTCTAAAGTAGTGCACTATATAGGGAATAGGGTGCCATAAGGCTCTGGTCTAAAGTAGTGCACTATATAGGGAATAGGGTGCCATAGGGCTCTGGTCTAAAGTAGTGCACTATATAGGGAATAGGGTGCCATAGGGCTCTGGTCTAAAGTAGTGCACTATATAGGGAATAGGGTGCCATAGGGCTCTGGTATAAAGTAGCACACTATATAGGGAATAGGGTGCCATAGGGCTCTGGTCTAAAGTAGTGCACTACATGGGGAATAGGGTGCCATAGGGCTCTGGTCTAAAGTAGTGCACTATATAGGGAATAGGGTGCCATAGGGCTCTGGTCTAAAGTAGTGCACTATATAGGGAATAGGTGCCATAGGGCTCTGGTCTACAGTAGTGCACTATATAGGGAATAGGGTGCCATAGGGCTCTGGTCTAAAGTAGTGCACTATATAGGGAATAGGGTGCCATAGGGCTCTGGTCTAAAGGAGTGCACTATATAGGGAATAGGGTGCCATAGGGCTCTGGTCTAAAGTAGTGCACTATATAGGGAATAGGTGCCATAGGGTTCTGGTCTAAAGTAGTGCACTATATAGGGAATAGGTGCCATAGGGCTCTGGTCTAAAGTAGTGCACTATATAGGGAATAGGGTGCCATAGGGCTCTGGTCTAAAGTAGTGTACTATATAGGGAATAGGGTGCCATAGGGCTCTGGTCTAAAGTAGTACACTATATAGGGAATAGGGTGCCATAGGGCTCTGGTCTAAAGTAGTGCACTATATAGGGAATAGGGTGCCATAGGGCTCTGGTCTAAAGTAGTGCACTATATAGGGAATAGTGTGCCATAGGGCTCTGGTCTAAAGTAGTACACTATATAGGGAATAGGGTGCCATAGGGCTCTGGTCTAAAGTAGTGCACTATGTAGGGAATAGGTGCCATAGGTCTCTGGTCTAAAGTAGTACACTATATAGGGAATAGGGTGCCATAGGGCTCTCGTCTAAAGTAGTGCACTATATAGGGAATAGGGTGCCATAGGGCTCTGGTCTAAAGTAGTGCACTATATAGGGAATAGGGTGCCATAGGGCTCTGGTCTAAAGTAGTGCACTATATAGGGAATAGGGTGCCATAGGGCTCTGGTCTAAAGTAGTACACTATATAGGGAATAGGGTGCCATAGGGCTCTGGTCTAAAGTAGTGCACTATATAGGGAATAGGGTGCCATAGGGCTCTCGTCTAAAGTAGTGCACTATATAGGGAATAGGGTGCCATAGGGCTCTCGTCTAAAGTAGTGCACTATATAGGGAATAGGGTGCCATAGGGCTCTCGTCTAAAGTAGTGCACTATATAGGGAATAGGGTGCCATAGGGCTCTCGTCTAAAGTAGCACACTATATAGGGAATAGGGTGCCATAGGGCTCTGGTCTAAAGTAGTGCACTATATAGGGAATAGGGTGCCATAGGGCTCTGGTCTAAAGTAGCACACTATATAGGGAATAGTGTGCCATAGGGCTCTCGTCTAAAGTAGCACACTATATAGGGAATAGGGTGCCATAGGGCTCTCGTCTAAAGTAGTACACTATAGGGAATAGTGTGCCATAGGGCTCTCGTCTAAAGTAGTGCACTATATAGGGAATAGGGTGCCATAGGGCTCTGGTCTAAAGTAGTGCTCTATATAGGGAATATGGCTCTGGTCTAAAGTAGTGCTCTATATAGGGAATAGGGCTCTGGCCTAAAGTAGTGCTCTATATAGGGAATAGGGCTCTGGTCTAAAGTAGTGCTCTATATAGGGAATAGGGCTCTGGTCTAAAGTAGTGCTCTATATAGGGAATAGGGTGCCATAGGGCTCTGGTCTAAAGTAGTGCACTATATAGGGAATAGGGTGCCATAGGGCTCTGGTATAAAGTAGCACACTATATAGGGAATAGGGTGCCATAGGGCTCTGGTCTAAAGTAGTGCACTACATGGGGAATAGGGTGCCATAGGGCTCTGGTCTAAAGTAGTGCACTATATAGGGAATAGGGTGCCATAGGGCTCTGGTCTAAAGTAGTGCACTATATAGGGAATAGGGTGCCATAGGGCTCTGGTCTAAAGTAGTGCACTATATAGGGAATAGGTGCCATAGGGCTCTGGTCTAAAGTAGTGCACTATATAGGGAATAGGGTGCCATAGGGCTCTGGTCTAAAGTAGTGCACTATATAGGGAATAGGGTGCCATAGGGCTCTGGTCTAAAGTAGTGCACTATATAGGGAATAGGGTGCCATAGGGTTCTGGTCTAAAGTAGTGCACTATATAGGGAATAGGGTGCCATAGGGCTCTGGTCTAAAGTAGTGCACTATATAGGGAATAGGGTGCCATAGGGCTCTGGTCTAAAGTAGTGCACTATATAGGGAATAGGGTGCCATAGGGCTCTGGTCTAAAGTAGTGCACTATATAGGGAATAGGGTGCCATAGGGCTCTGGTCTAAAGGAGTGCACTATATAGGGAATAGGGTGCCATAGGGCTCTGGTCTAAAGTAGTGCACTATATAGGGAATAGGGTGCCATAGGGTTCTGGTCTAAAGTAGTGCACTATATAGGGAATAGGGTGCCATAGGGCTCTGGTCTAAAGTAGTGCACTATATAGGGAATAGGGTGCCATAGGGCTCTGGTCTAAAGTAGTGTACTATATAGGGAATAGGGTGCCATAGGGCTCTGGTCTAAAGTAGTACACTATATAGGGAATAGGGTGCCATAGGGCTCTGGTCTAAAGTAGTGCACTATATAGGGAATAGGGTGCCATAGGGCTCTGGTCTAAAGTAGTGCACTATATAGGGAATAGTGTGCCATAGGGCTCTGGTCTAAAGTAGTACACTATATAGGGAATAGGGTGCCATAGGGCTCTGGTCTAAAGTAGTGCACTATGTAGGGAATAGGGTGCCATAGGTCTCTGGTCTAAAGTAGTACACTATATAGGGAATAGGGTGCCATAGGGCTCTCGTCTAAAGTAGTGCACTATATAGGGAATAGGGTGCCATAGGGCTCTGGTCTAAAGTAGTGCACTATATAGGGAATAGGGTGCCATAGGGCTCTGGTCTAAAGTAGTGCACTATATAGGGAATAGGGTGCCATAGGGCTCTGGTCTAAAGTAGTACACTATATAGGGAATAGGGTGCCATAGGGCTCTGGTCTAAAGTAGTGCACTATATAGGGAATAGGGTGCCATAGGGCTCTCGTCTAAAGTAGTGCACTATATAGGGAATAGGGTGCCATAGGGCTCTCGTCTAAAGTAGTGCACTATATAGGGAATAGGGTGCCATAGGGCTCTCGTCTAAAGTAGTGCACTATATAGGGAATAGGGTGCCATAGGGCTCTCGTCTAAAGTAGCACACTATATAGGGAATAGGGTGCCATAGGGCTCTGGTCTAAAGTAGTGCACTATATAGGGAATAGGGTGCCATAGGGCTCTGGTCTAAAGTAGCACACTATATAGGGAATAGTGTGCCATAGGGCTCTCGTCTAAAGTAGCACACTATATAGGGAATAGGGTGCCATAGGGCTCTCGTCTAAAGTAGTACACTATATAGGGAATAGTGTGCCATAGGGCTCTCGTCTAAAGTAGTGCACTATATAGGGAATAGGGTGCCATAGGGCTCTGGTCTAAAGTAGTGCTCTATATAGGGAATATGGCTCTGGTCTAAAGTAGTGCTCTATATAGGGAATAGGGCTCTGGCCTAAAGTAGTGCTCTATATAGGGAATAGGGCTCTGGTCTAAAGTAGTGCTCTATATAGGGAATAGGGCTCTGGTCTAAAGTAGTGCTCTATATAGGGAATAGGGTGCCATAGGGCTCTGGTCTAAAGTAGTGCACTATATAGGGAATAGGGTGCCATAGGGCTCTGGTATAAAGTAGCACACTATATAGGGAATAGGGTGCCATAGGGCTCTGGTCTAAAGTAGTGCACTACATGGGGAATAGGGTGCCATAGGGCTCTGGTCTAAAGTAGTGCACTATATAGGGAATAGGGTGCCATAGGGCTCTGGTCTAAAGTAGTGCACTATATAGGGAATAGGGTGCCATAGGGCTCTGGTCTAAAGTAGTGCACTATATAGGGAATAGGGTGCCATAGGGCTCTGGTCTAAAGTAGTGCACTATATAGGGAATAGGGTGCCATAGGGCTCTGGTCTAAAGTAGTGCACTATATAGGGAATAGGGTGCCATAGGGCTCTGGTCTAAAGTAGTGCACTATATAGGGAATAGGGTGCCATAGGGTTCTGGTCTAAAGTAGTGCACTATATAGGGAATAGGGTGCCATAGGGCTCTGGTCTAAAGTAGTGCACTATATAGGGAATAGGGTGCCATAGGGCTCTGGTCTAAAGTAGTGTACTATATAGGGAATAGGGTGCCATAGGGCTCTGGTCTAAAGTAGTACACTATATAGGGAATAGGGTGCCATAGGGCTCTGGTCTAAAGTAGTGCACTATATAGGGAATAGGTGCCATAGGGCTCTGGTCTAAAGTAGTGCACTATATAGGGAATAGTGTGCCATAGGGCTCTGGTCTAAAGTAGTACACTATATAGGGAATAGGGTGCCATAGGGCTCTGGTCTAAAGTAGTGCACTATGTAGGGAATAGGGTGCCATAGGGCTCTGGTCTAAAGTAGTACACTATATAGGGAATATGGTGCCATAGGGCTCTCGTCTAAAGTAGTGCACTATATAGGGAATAGGGTGCCATAGGGCTCTGGTCTAAAGTAGTGCACTATATAGGGAATAGGGTGCCATAGGGCTCTGGTCTAAAGTAGTGCACTATATAGGGAATAGGGTGCCATAGGGCTCTGGTCTAAAGTAGTACACTATATAGGGAATAGGTGCCATAGGGCTCTGGTCTAAAGTAGTGCACTATATAGGGAATAGGGTGCCATAGGGCTCTCGTCTAAAGTAGTGCACTATATAGGGAATAGGGTGCCATAGGGCTCTCGTCTAAAGTAGTGCACTATATAGGGAATAGGGTGCCATAGGGCTCTGGTATAAAGTAGCACACTATATAGGGAATAGGGTGCCATAGGGCTCTGGTCTAAAGTAGTGCACTACATGGGGAATAGGGTGCCATAGGGCTCTGGTCTAAAGTAGTGCACTATATAGGGAATAGGGTGCCATAGGGCTCTGGTCTAAAGTAGTGCACTATATAGGGAATAGGGTGCCATAGGGCTCTGGTCTAAAGTAGTGCACTATATAGGGAATAGGGTGCCATAGGGCTCTGGTCTAAAGTAGTGCACTATATAGGGAATAGGGTGCCATAGGGCTCTGGTCTAAAGTAGTGCACTATATAGGGAATAGGGTGCCATAGGGCTCTGGTCTAAAGTAGTGCACTATATAGGGAATAGGGTGCCATAGGGTTCTGGTCTAAAGTAGTGCACTATATAGGGAATAGGGTGCCATAGGGCTCTGGTCTAAAGTAGTGCACTATATAGGGAATAGGGTGCCATAGGGCTCTGGTCTAAAGTAGTGTACTATATAGGGAATAGGGTGCCATAGGGCTCTGGTCTAAAGTAGTACACTATATAGGGAATAGGGTGCCATAGGGCTCTGGTCTAAAGTAGTGCACTATATAGGGAATAGGGTGCCATAGGGCTCTGGTCTAAAGTAGTGCACTATATAGGGAATAGTGTGCCATAGGGCTCTGGTCTAAAGTAGTACACTATATAGGGAATAGGGTGCCATAGGGCTCTGGTCTAAAGTAGTGCACTATGTAGGGAATAGGGTGCCATAGGGCTCTGGTCTAAAGTAGTACACTATATAGGGAATATGGTGCCATAGGGCTCTCGTCTAAAGTAGTGCACTATATAGGGAATAGGGTGCCATAGGGCTCTGGTCTAAAGTAGTGCACTATATAGGGAATAGGGTGCCATAGGGCTCTGGTCTAAAGTAGTGCACTATATAGGGAATAGGGTGCCATAGGGCTCTGGTCTAAAGTAGTACACTATATAGGGAATAGGGTGCCATAGGGCTCTGGTCTAAAGTAGTGCACTATATAGGGAATAGGGTGCCATAGGGCTCTCGTCTAAAGTAGTGCACTATATAGGGAATAGGGTGCCATAGGGCTCTCGTCTAAAGTAGTGCACTATATAGGGAATAGGGTGCCATAGGGCTCTGGTATAAAGTAGCACACTATATAGGGAATAGGGTGCCATAGGGCTCTGGTCTAAAGTAGTGCACTACATGGGGAATAGGGTGCCATAGGGCTCTGGTCTAAAGTAGTGCACTATATAGGGAATAGGGTGCCATAGGGCTCTGGTCTAAAGTAGTGCACTATATAGGGAATAGGGTGCCATAGGGCTCTGGTCTAAAGTAGTGCACTATATAGGGAATAGGGTGCCATAGGGCTCTGGTCTAAAGTAGTGCACTATATAGGGAATAGGGTGCCATAGGGCTCTGGTCTAAAGTAGTGCACTATATAGGGAATAGGGTGCCATAGGGCTCTGGTCTAAAGTAGTGCACTATATAGGGAATAGGGTGCCATAGGGTTCTGGTCTAAAGTAGTGCACTATATAGGGAATAGGGTGCCATAGGGCTCTGGTCTAAAGTAGTGCACTATATAGGGAATAGGGTGCCATAGGGCTCTGGTCTAAAGTAGTGTACTATATAGGGAATAGGGTGCCATAGGGCTCTGGTCTAAAGTAGTACACTATATAGGGAATAGGGTGCCATAGGGCTCTGGTCTAAAGTAGTGCACTATATAGGGAATAGGGTGCCATAGGGCTCTGGTCTAAAGTAGTGCACTATATAGGGAATAGTGTGCCATAGGGCTCTGGTCTAAAGTAGTACACTATATAGGGAATAGGGTGCCATAGGGCTCTGGTCTAAAGTAGTGCACTATGTAGGGAATAGGGTGCCATAGGGCTCTGGTCTAAAGTAGTACACTATATAGGGAATATGGTGCCATAGGGCTCTGGTCTAAAGTAGTGCACTATATAGGGAATAGGGTGCCATAGGGCTCTGGTCTAAAGTAGTGCACTATATAGGGAATAGGGTGCCATAGGGCTCTGGTCTAAAGTAGTGCACTATATAGGGAATAGGGTGCCATAGGGCTCTGGTCTAAAGTAGTACACTATATAGGGAATAGGGTGCCATAGGGCTCTGGTCTAAAGTAGTGCACTATATAGGGAATAGGGTGCCATAGGGCTCTCGTCTAAAGTAGTGCACTATATAGGGAATAGGGTGCCATAGGGCTCTCGTCTAAAGTAGTGCACTATATAGGGAATAGGGTGCCATAGGGCTCTGGTATAAAGTAGCACACTATATAGGGAATAGGGTGCCATAGGGCTCTGGTCTAAAGTAGTGCACTACATGGGGAATAGGGTGCCATAGGGCTCTGGTCTAAAGTAGTGCACTATATAGGGAATAGGGTGCCATGGGGCTCTGGTCTAAAGTAGTGCACTATATAGGGAATAGGGTGCCATAGGGCTCTGGTCTAAAGTAGTGCACTATATAGGGAATAGGGTGCCATAGGGCTCTGGTCTAAAGTAGTGCACTATATAGGGAATAGGGTGCCATAGGGCTCTGGTCTAAAGTAGTGCACTATATAGGGAATAGGGTGCCATAGGGCTCTGGTCTAAAGTAGTGCACTATATAGGGAATAGGGTGCCATAGGGTTCTGGTCTAAAGTAGTGCACTATATAGGGAATAGGGTGCCATAGGGCTCTGGTCTAAAGTAGTGCACTATATAGGGAATAGGGTGCCATAGGGCTCTGGTCTAAAGTAGTGTACTATATAGGGAATAGGGTGCCATAGGGCTCTGGTCTAAAGTAGTACACTATATAGGGAATAGGGTGCCATAGGGCTCTGGTCTAAAGTAGTGCACTATATAGGGAATAGGGTGCCATAGGGCTCTGGTCTAAAGTAGTGCACTATATAGGGAATAGTGTGCCATAGGGCTCTGGTCTAAAGTAGTACACTATATAGGGAATAGGGTGCCATAGGGCTCTGGTCTAAAGTAGTGCACTATGTAGGGAATAGGGTGCCATAGGGCTCTGGTCTAAAGTAGTACACTATATAGGGAATAGGGTGCCATAGGGCTCTCGTCTAAAGTAGTGCACTATATAGGGAATAGGGTGCCATAGGGCTCTGGTCTAAAGTAGTGCACTATATAGGGAATAGGGTGCCATAGGGCTCTGGTCTAAAGTAGTGCACTATATAGGGAATAGGTGCCATAGGGCTCTGGTCTAAAGTAGTACACTATATAGGGAATAGGGTGCCATAGGGCTCTGGTCTAAAGTAGTGCACTATATAGGGAATAGGGTGCCATAGGGCTCTCGTCTAAAGTAGTGCACTATATAGGGAATAGGGTGCCATAGGGCTCTCGTCTAAAGTAGTGCACTATATAGGGAATAGGGTGCCATAGGGCTCTCGTCTAAAGTAGTGCACTATATAGGGAATAGGGTGCCATAGGGCTCTCGTCTAAAGTAGCACACTATATAGGGAATAGGGTGCCATAGGGCTCTGGTCTAAAGTAGTGCACTATATAGGGAATAGGGTGCCATAGGGCTCTGGTCTAAAGTAGCACACTATATAGGGAATAGTGTGCCATAGGGCTCTCGTCTAAAGTAGCACACTATATAGGGAATAGGGTGCCATAGGGCTCTCGTCTAAAGTAGTACACTATATAGGGAATAGTGTGCCATAGGGCTCTCGTCTAAAGTAGTGCACTATATAGGGAATAGGGTGCCATAGGGCTCTGGTCTAAAGTAGTGCTCTATATAGGGAATATGGCTCTGGTCTAAAGTAGTGCTCTATATAGGGAATAGGGCTCTGGTCTAAAGTAGTGCTCTATATAGGGAATAGGGCTCTGGTCTAAAGTAGTGCTCTATATAGGGAATAGGGCTCTGGTCTAAAGTAGTGCTCTATATAGGGAATAGGGCTCTGGTCTAAAGTAGTGCTCTATATAGGGAATAGGGCTCTGGTCTAAAGTAGTGCTCTATATAGGGAATAGGGCCCTGGTCTAAAGTAGTGCTCTGGTCTAAAGTAGTGCTCTATATAGGGAATATGGCTCTGGTCTAAAGTAGTGCTCTATATAGGGAATAGGGCTCTGGTCTAAAGTAGTGCTCGATATAGGGAATAGGGCTCTGGTCTAAAGTAGTGCTCGATATAGGGAATAGGGCTCTGGTCTAAAGTAGTGCTCTATATAGGGAATAGGGCTCTGGTCTAAAGTAGTGCACTATATAGGGAATAGGGCTCTGGTCTAAAGTAGTGCTCTATATAGGGAATAGGGTGCCATTTGGGACTCTGTTTACAGTTTGTGTATGACCATACTGTAAATGTCTCTGGTCTACTCTAATGGTGATTCATTTGAGGTATAGACTGTATTGTCTCTGGCTAAACAGTTCTATTTACTGATTATATTATCACCTGGACCTTTCATATCATCCCATTGAGTCAATTGGAGGTGCACCTGTAGATGTATGTCAAGGCCTACCTTCAAAAGACATCAGCCAAGACCTCAGAAACAAAATTGTATACCTAAGTCTGATTTATCCTTGGGAGCAAATTCCAAACACCTGAAGGTACCACGTGCATCTGTACAAACAATAGTACGCAAGTATAAACACCATGGGACCACTCAGCCGGCATACCGCTCAGGAAGGAGACATCTTTGTCTCCTAGAAATGAAAGTACTTTGGTGCGAAAAGTGCAAATCAATTCCAGAACAACAGCAAAGGACCTTGTGAAGATGCTGGAGGAAACAGGTACAAAAGTATCTATATCCATAGTAAAACGAGTCCTAAGCAAGGAACAAGCCACTGCTCCAAAACCGCCATAACAAAAAGCCAGACTACGGTTTGCAACTGCACTTGGGGACAAAGATTGTATATGAATTGTCTGTATGGGTCTGTCTGTATTGGTCTGTCTGTCTGTTTGGCTCTGTCTGTCTGTATGACTCTTTCCAAAGATTTTGGAAAGCCAGTTCATAGTAGAGAGAACTTGGTTTAGCATAAGTAGTGTTTCCATTTGTTGTAGCAACCCTGCTACTGTCTGATGTTTCTCTTTAAAACTGTTGGATTCTGTTGGAAACTGGTGACAGCTTTACCAATTTACAGCCACCTTGTATGGCATACTAATTGGACTTTCACTGCAAGCTGTTTCCAGCATCGAGTTCTATTTGTAGTGTAGACCCTAACCGGGGCAGTAGGGTAGCCTAGTGGTTAGAGCGTTGGACTAGTAACCGGAAGGTTGCAAGTTCAAACCCCTGAGCTGAGAAGGTACAAATCTGTCGTTCTGCCCCTGAACAGGCAGTTATCCCACTGTTCCTTGGCTGTCATTGAAAATAAGAATTTGTTCATAACTGACTTGCCTGGATAAATAAAGATAAATAACTGCAGAGACTCAAGACATTTCCAAACCTGTCTCAAGGTTACCTCAACAATAACTTCAATGCATTTGACAAGGATGTTGGTATCCCCTACGTCTTCTGCTGTTCGGGTACTGTTTGTCTCAGCTCCATCTCTTTCAGAAACGTTTCCTTTTGTACAGTTGATGAAGCATGGTCTTTATATGCACTCCATTTGAAATAGGTGGAGGGGGATTGGTTGAAAGAGCTCTGCTAGTTTTGACTTGTGTAATCAATTACGTATTCTACAAAGCAAGGTAGAACATTCCCTTCCCTTCAATATATATTGACCACGACAAGCCTATCTGCCTTGAATAAGAAACGTTTCTCATTGATCCACACGTTTGAAGCAGGGCTTTCCTTTTCCATCCTTAATTCTTTTATCCTCCACTTTTGAAAGGGCAGAGCACGTACCCAAGCAGGTGTGTGATGACTGGAAAGTGTTCCTGCAGCAAAGGGAGGGCTGCTGATGAAGGAACCAGGAACCTGCCTGTTTTTAGGGGATTTGATTTCCTGCTGTATGAACTTACTTATTGTGTTCTTCATTTTTCTTCTTATTTCTCATTGGGTTTTTTTTTCTTCTAGCATTACATTGTTATTGATTAGTGCTTTGTTGGGTAATGAGATCCCAAGAAAGGTGTTTCACTGTACGTGTTCATGTGACATTATAACTGGAAACTATGTCTGTATGGATCTGTCTGTATGGCTCTGTCTGTATGGCTCTGTCTGTGTGGCTCTGTATGGCTGGCTCTGTCTGTATGGCTGGCTCTGTCTGTATGGATCTGTCTGTATGGCTCCGTCAGTCTGTATGGCTGGCTCTGTCTGTATGGCTCTGTCTGTATGTTTCTGTCTGTATGGCTCTGTCAGTATGGCTCTGTCTGTATGGCTGGCTCTGTCTGTATGGATCTGTCTGTATGGCTCCGTCAGTCTGTATGGCTGGCTCTGTCTGTATGGCTCTGTCTGTATGTTTCTGTCTGTATGGCTCTGTCAGTATGGCTCTATCTGTATGGCTCTATCTGTCTGTATGGCTCTGTCTGTATGTCTGTCTGTATGGCTCTGTCTGTCTGTATAGCTCTGTCTGTATTGGTCTGTCTGTATTGGTCTGTCTGTCTGTATGGCTCTGTCTGTCTGTATGACTCTGTCTGTCTGGCTCTGTCTGTATGGCCGTGTCTGTATGGCTCTGTCTGTATCGGTCTGTCAGTCTGTATGCCTCTGTCTGTATGTCTGTCTGTATGGCTCTGTCTGTATGGCTCTGTCTGTCTGGCTCGGTCTGTATGGCTCGGTCTGTATGGCTCTGTCTGTATGGCACTGTCTGTATGGCTCTGTCTGTCTGTATGCCTCTGTCTGTATGGCTCTGTCTGTCTGTATGACTCTGTCTGTCTGTATGACTCTGTCTGTCTGGCTCTGTCTGTATGGCTCGGTCTGTCTGGCTCGGTCTGTATGGCTCGGTCTGTATGGCTCTGTCTGTATGGCTCTGTCTGTATGGCTCTGTCTGTCTGTATGCCTCTGTCTGTATGGCTCTGTCTGTATGGCTCTGTCTGTATGGCTCTGTCTGTAAGGCTCCGTCTGTCTGTCTGTATTTCTCTGTCTGTATGGCTCTGTCTGTCTGGCTCTGTCTGTCTGTCTGTCTCTGTCTGTCTGTCTCTGTCTGTATGGCTATGTCTGTATGACTGGTTCTTTATGTCTGGCTCTGTCTGTATGGCTGGCTCTGTATGTCTGGTTCTGTCTGTATGGCTGGCTCTGTATGTATGACTGGTTCTGT
>NC_060179.1:4754068-4776568 GCF_021184085.1 Oncorhynchus gorbuscha | reverse complement strand
AGTCTCTCTGAGGGTGTAGGATCTAGCTCCACAGTCTCTCTGAGGATGTAGGATCTAGCCAAGGCCTGACTCCACAGTCTCTCTGAGGGAGTAGGATCTAGCCCAGGCACGACTTCACAGTCTCTCTGAGGGTGTAGGATCTAGCCCAGGCCTGACTCCACAGTCTCTCTGAGGGTATAGGATCTAGCCCAGGCCTGACTTCACAGTCTCTCTGAGGGTGTAGGATCTAGCCCAGGCCTGACTCCACAGTCTCTCTGACGGTGTAGGATCTAGCCCAGGCCTGACTCCACAGTCTCTCTGAGGGTGTAGGATCTAGCCCAGACCTGACTCCACAGTCTCTCTGAGGGTGTAGGATCTAGCCCAGGCCTGACTCCACAGTGATCTCTGAGGATGTAGGATCTAGCCCAGGCCTGACTCCACAGTCTCTCTGAGGGTGTATGATCTAGCCCAGGCCTAGGGTTACTAGAGTTACTAGGGTTACAAATGTTCTACTGGCCTGGCTAGTTTGGCAAATGTTCTACTGGCCTGGCTAGTTTGGCAAATGTTCTACTAGCCTGGCTAGTTTGGCAAATGTTCTACTGGCCTGGCTAGTTTGGCAAATGTTCTACTAGCCTGGTTAGTTTGGCAAATGTTCTACTAGCCCGGCTAGTTTGGCAAATGTTCTACTGGCCTGGCTAGTTTGGCAAATGTTCTACTAGCCTGGTTAGTTTGGCAAATGTTCTACTAGCCTGATTAGTTTGGCAAATGTTCTACTAGCCTGGTTAGTTTGGCAAATGTTCTACTGGCCTGGCTAGTTTGGCAAATGTTCTACTAGCCTAGCTAGTTTGGCAAATGTTCTACTAGCCTGGTTAGTTTTATATGTTCTACTAGCCTGGTTAGTTTGGCAAATGTTCTACTAGCCTGGTTAGTTTGGCAAATGTTCTACTGGCCTGGCTAGTTTGGCAAACGTTCTACTGGTCTGGCTAATTTGGCAAATGTTCCACAAGCCGGTCTAGTAGAACTTTTGGTTCATATACGGTTGATGCCATTCCATTCACTCCGTTCCAGCCATTATTATGAGTCGTCCTCCCCTCAGCTGCCTCAACTGGACTCTAAACTAATCCTCTAAGGTCAGGGTAGCAGCCTTTGCATGTGGCCCAGAGCCAATCTGTTACTGTAATAATGGGATGGAGGAGGACAGCAAGGATAAAGGATAAAAGAGGGAGAAGAGGAGGAGAGAGAGGGAGGATGAGGTCAGGGAAGGGCAGTGAGAGGAAGAAGAGGAGGAGGAGAGAGGGGGAGGATGAGGAGGAGGTCAGGGAAGGGCAGTGGGAGGAAGAAGAAGAGGAGGAGAGAGACGGAGGATGAGGAGGAGGTCAGGGAAGGGCAGTGAGAGGAAGAAGAGGAGGAGAGAAAGACGGAGGAAGAGGTGGAGGATAGAGAAGGGCAGTGAGAGGAAGAAGAGGAGGAGAGAGAGACGGAGGATGAGGAGGAGGTCAGGGAAGGGCAGTGAGAGGAAGAAGAGGAGGAGAGAAGGAGGATGAGGTGGAGGATAGGGAAGGTCAGTGAGAAGGAGAAGAGTGAATGGTCATTGTCCTGCACTTTAATATTGCACAGCAGCAGTAGCGTAGCTTATAGCTTCTCAACACGTGTACTGCAGCAGTTCTAAAGGCTAAAAGATGAGAACTGATATGTGCTGAGAACATTGATGAGAACAACTCCACCATTGACCTATAAACAAAGACTGGTACCCAGGCTAACGGAGAGGTAGGAGACAAACAGACTGGTACCCAGGCTAAAGGAAAGGTAGGAGACAAACAGACTGGTACCCAGGCTAACGGAGAGGTAGGAGACAAACAGACTGGTACCTAGGCTAACAGAGAGGTAGGAGACAAACAGACTGGTACCCAGGCTAACAGAGAGGTAGGAGACAAACAGACTGGTACCCAGCCTAACAGAGAGGTAGGAGACAAACAGACTGGTACCCAGGCTAACAGAGAGGTAGGAGGCAACAGACTGTTACCCAGGCTAACGGAGAGGTAGGGGACAAACAGACTGGTACCCAGGCTAATAGAGAGGTAGGAGACAAACAGACTGGTACCCAGGCTAACAGAGAGGTAGGTGACAAACAGACTGTTACCCAGGCTAACAGAGAGGTAGGAGACGAACAGACTGCTACCCAGGCTAACAGAGAGCTACGAGACAAACTAGTACCCAGGCTAACAGAGCAGTAGGAGACAAACAGACTAGTACCCAGGCTAACGGAGAGGTAGGAGACAAACAGACTAGTACCCAGGCTAACAGAGAGGTAGGAGGGAAACAGACTGGTACCCAGGCTAACGGAGAGGTAGGAGACAAACAGACTAGTACCCAGGCTAACAGAGCAGTAGGAGACAAACAGACTAGTACCCAGGCTAATAGAGAGGTAGGAGACAAACAGACTGGTACCCAGGCTAGGAACATGTGTGTTATGTTATGCTTTGAGCATTGGTGTAGGATTAACAGTAGGTTGGGGTCTCCAGATGGGTCACAGATGTGTTTGTGAAGCTGGGATCAGAAAGACAGATGAAGATACATTTGTTCTGCTTCTCTACTATCGTTACTGTCCCAAACGACACCATTTTTACTATTGGCCCTGGTCAAAAGTAGTGCACTATATAGGGAATAGGGTACCATTTGGGACATTTATTATTGAAGGAGATGTAATCCTCTATTTTAAACACTTGTAATCTGAAGAGACGTAACTCATTGTGGGGTTTTTAAAATCTGCACAACAGCATACAGGCTTTTATCCGACTTTCATCTCCTCTGTCAATCTGTTCTGTTTCTTATGCTCCTTTTGCAACAGTAACAGTTCATTGGAGATTAAAGGTGAAGAAATTAAATCAAAGAGGGGGCTAATTTTGGCATGGGCCATGTAGGGTTGCAACGTTCTGGGCTTTCACAGAAATCCTGGTAGTTGGATTCCCAGAATCAGGCGGGAAATAAGCAGGAAATACAGATGGGGAAAATGCTACTCGGAAAGAGTTGGTTTGTGAGTTGTGAGAAGAATAGAAGCGGGAATACTAGAACTATAAAGTATAGAATATCCAAACGATGCTGCAGGATAGAAGCAGATGCACAAATACACTGCTAATTAGAGGATGTTAAAACTACCATTTAAAAAAAACATCCAAATCTCCTCTCATTCACTCATCCACCGTCTGTTCCAAGGACTGTAAAAAATAATGGACCAAGTAATTGATGACATCCCCCCCATTGTTTCCTATGTGAAGGCCCATTGGTTCCTGTGTGTAGGCTCATTGTTTCCTGTGTGAAGGCCCATTGGTTCCTGTGTGAAGGCTCATTGTTTCCTGTGTGAAGGCCCATTGTTTCCTGTGTGAAGGCTCATTGTTTCCTATGTGAAGACTCATTGTTTCCTGTGTGAAGGCCCATTGGTTCCTGTGTGAAGGCTCATTGTTTCCTGTGTGAAGGCTCATTGTTTCCTGTGTGAAGGCTCATTGTTTCCTGTGTGAAGGCTCATTGTTTCCTGTGTGAAGGCCCATTGTTTCCTGTGTGAAGGCCCATTGTTTCCTATGTGAAGGCTCATTGTTTCCTATGTGAAGGCTCATTGTTTCCTGTGTGAAGACCCATTGTTTCCTATGTGAAGGCTCATTGTTTCCTATGTGAAGGCCCATTGTTTCCTATGTGAAGGCTCATTGTTTCCTATGTGAAGGCCCATTGTTTCCTATGTGAAGGCTCATTGTTTCCTGTGTGAAGGCTCATTGTTTCCTATGTGAAAACTCAGAGGCGCATTTGAAGATCAGCAAGAGTTGTTTTAGCCTGTCACCAATTTGCATTATGGAGGAGTTTCTGGAAATATTGCATGCGCCCTGCAGTTTGAGCCACTCTAGGAAGCTCAGTGCTTCCCCCTCTCATTGAGTATCTAAAGTTGAAGGCAGACCAGGGGTACTGCAGTTTGTAACTTATCCTTACAACTTTTTCTAAGTGCAATTATTTTTATCAAATAGGTTCAAGGACATACAACTGGTGAAATAAAAGCAAGTACTGGTACCATGACTGTGTACCTATGATGAAAATTACAGGCCTCTCTCATCTTTTTAAGTGGGAGAACTTGCACAATTGGTGGCTGACTAAATACTTTTTTGCCCCACTGTACCTATATAAATATACATACTTTTTAAAGAATATACCTTTATTATTCCCCACTAACCCTTCCACTCTTCCACCAATTAGAGTAAACTAATAAACAATAACACTTAGGCTTCTACCTTCAGTTTATACATATTACACAAATTTTACAGACACAATCTATTTGACAATAGTTATATTTTGTTTGTTTTTAGTCCTTCCTCTATTTCTGATGTCCATCCAGTTTGATTTCTATTTGTAACTGTGTTATTTCACAACATTTCTGAACCTATATACATTTTACAGACCCCCGTATGTTTTACATTGGTTATCTTGTTATTAGTCCCACCCTTCAGCTCCATTCAGCCCCTCCCATCTATCTCTTAACACCATCCAGTCCCTTCAGCTCCATTCAACACCTCCCATCTATCTCTTAACACCATCCAGTCCCTTCAGCTCCATTCAACACCTCCCATCTGTCTCTTAACACCATCCAGTCCCTTCAGCTCCATTCAACACCTCCCATCTATCTCTTAACACCATCCAGTCCCTTCAGCTCCATTCAACACCTCCCATCTATCTCTCAACACCATCCATTCCCACCCTTCAGCTCCATTCAACCCCTCTCATCTATCTCTCAACACCATCCAGTCCCTTCAGCTCCACTCAGCCTCTCCCATCGATCTCTCAACACCATCCAGTCCCTTCAGCTCCACTCAGCCCCTGCCATCTATCTCTCAACACCATCCAGTCCCACCCTTCAGCTCCATTTAGCCCCTCCCATCTATCTCTCAACACCATCCAGTCCCACCCTTCAGCTCCATTAGACCCCTCCCATCGATCTCTCAACACCATCCAGTCCCTTCAGCTCCATTCAGCCCCTCCCATCTGTCTCTTAACACCATCCAGTCCCTTCAGCTCCATTCAACCCCTCCCATCAATCTCTCAACACCATCCAGTCCCTTCAGCTCCATTCAACCGCTCCCATCTATCTCTTAACACCATCCAGTCCCTTCAGCTCCATTCAGCCCCTCCCATCTATCTCTCAACACCATCCAGTCCCTTCAGCTCCATTCAGCCCCTCCCATCTATCTCTCAACACCATCCAGTCCCTTCAGCTCCATTCAGCCCCTCCCATCTATCTCTCAACACCATCCAGTCCCTTCAGCTCCACTCAGCCCCTCCCATCTGTCTCTTAACATCATCCATTTTGGATTTCTATTTGCCATATATTTTTCAACTGTGCTGTGATACTTCACAAAAGTACTGAACCTTTCTATTCTCATAGCTTCTACAGATTGTAAATTAAAGATAAACATTTTTGCTAAAATAATTATTATATTATTGATTGATTGACTATGGCTTTTCAAATCACCCAGTATTGCTATCTGCAGCATTAGTTCAATGAACAAAAACGAGCTACATATGGACAGTACCAAAATAAATGATCTAATGACTCTGCCTCCTCACAGCAAAATCTGCAGAGCTGGGAAGATTGTATCCCCCATATCGGTGTCACAATATTGAGTGAAGAGGTGTGGAGTCAGGCGCAGAGAGCAAAGATGTGGGAAAAACAACACGCTTTAATGTCCCGAAACACAACATGTACAAAGTGAAAACACAAATGAACAGAAATATAACCGGACAGCGTGTAACCCAAAATACAACAAAATACACTCAACCAACGAAACAGACGAACAAGCCCGCACGAAACAGAAGCGGGCTAAACAGACTATATATACCCTATCCTAACAACCAAACTAGAAACAGGTGCTACCAATTAGACAAAACTAAACGAACACAGAACAACGGATCGGCGATAGCTAGTAGACCGGCGACGACGACCGCCGAGCGCCACCCGAACAAGAAGGGGAGTCACCTTCGGTAATATTCGTGACAGTACCCCCCTCCTGACGCGCAGCTCCCGCAGCGCGCCGACGTCGGCCTCGGGGACGACCCGGAGGCCGAGGCGCTGGGCGATCCGGGAGGAGGCGATGAAATTCACTCAACATGGATGGGTCTAGAATATCCCTCGCCGGAACCCAGCACCTCTCCTCCGGACCGTACCCCTCCCAGTCGACGAGGTACTGCAAGCCTCTCACCCGGCGTCTCGAGTCCAGAATAGCTCGTATCTTGTACGCCGGGGACCCCTCGATGTCCAGAGGGGGTGGAGGAACCTCCGGTACCTCATTCTCCTGCATGGGACCAGCTACCACCGGCCTGAGAAGAGACACATGAAATGAGGGGTTAATACGATAATACGAAGGAAGTGATAATCGATAACAAACCTCATTTATTCTCCTCAGGACTTTAAATGGCCCTATACACTGCGGACCCAGCTTCCGGCAGGGCAAGTGGAGAGGCAGGTTACGGGTCGAGAGCCAGACCCTGTCCCCAGGTGCAAACACGGGGGCCTCACTGCGGTGACGGTCAGCGCTCTTCTTCTGCCTTATACTAGCTTGGCGTAATGACTCCTGGACTGCCCTCCAGGTCTCCTTAGAGCGCTGTACCCAGTCCTCCACCGCAGGAGCCTCAGTCTGGCTATGATGCCACGGTGCCAAGACCGGCTGGTACCCCAACACGCACTCAAATGGTGACATGTTGGTAGAAGAGTGGCTTAGTGAATTCTGGGCTATTTCTGCCCAGGGAATATATCTCGCCCACTCGCCTGGCCGGTCCTGGCAATACGACCGCAGAAACCTACCCACCTCCTGGTTAACTCTCTCCACCTGACCATTACTCTCCGGGTGATACCCTGAGGTAAGGCTGACCGAGACCCCCAGACGTTCCATAAATGCTCTCCAAACACGGGAGATAAATTGGGGGCCCCGATCAGAAACTATATCCTCGGGCACCCCGTAGTGCCGGAAGACATGGGTGAAAAGAGCTTCCGCAGTCTGTAGGGCCGTAGGGAGACCGGGCAATGGGATAAGACGGCAGGACTTAGAGAACCGATCCACAACGACCAGGATAGTAGTGTTACCCTGAGAGGGGGGAAGGTCAGTAAGAAAATCCACCGAAAGATGGGTCCACGGCCGTTGTGGAACGGGAAGAGGTTGTAATTTACCTCTTGGCAGGTGTCTAGGAGCCTTACTCTGGGCGCACACCGAACAGGAGGAAACATAGAATCGCACATTCCTCCTCAAAGTGGGCCACCAGTACTTCCTCTCAAGACCTCTCACGGTCCTATAAACACCTGGGTGACCCGACGAGGGTAGACAATGAGCCCATTGAATCAATTGATCATGAACAGCCAGCGGCACGTACCTACAACCCTCCGGACACTGTGGAGGCGTAGGTTCCCCCCTTAGTGCCCGCTCGATGTCCGCGTCCACATCCCATACTACCGGTGCCACCAGCTTAGCTGCCGGAATGATGGGAGTAGGATCGATGGACCTGTCCTCAGTGTCATAGAGTCTTGACAGCGCGTCAGCCTTAGTGTTGAGGGAACCTGGTCTATATGAGACAGTGAAATGAAATCTGGTGAAAAACATGGCCCACCTTGCCTGACGAGGATTCATTCTCCTAGCTGATCGGATATACTCCAGGTTACGATGGTCAGTCCAGATAAGGAAAGGGTGCTTAGCCCCCTCAAGCCAGTGTCTCCACACCTTCAGGGCCTTAACCATAGCCAACAACTCCCTATCCCCCACATCATAATTCCGCTCCGCTGGCCCGAGTTTCTTAGAAAAAAAGGCACAGGGTGGCACACCCGAACGCTGTGAGAGCACAGCTCCAACCCCAGCCTCGGATGCGTCCACCTCTACTATAAACGCCAAAGAAGGGTCCGGATGTGCCAACACCGGCGCCTTAGTAAACATCGCCTTCAACTTATGAAAAGCTCCGTTCTCCTCTGCTGACCACTGTAAACGCACCGGTCCCCCCTTCAGCAGTGAGGTAATAGGGGCAGCTATCTGACCAAAACCCCGGATAAACCTCCGGTAGTAATTGGCAAATCCCAAGAACCGCTGCACCTCCTTTACCGTGGTCGGAGTCGGCCAATTACGCACGGCCTTAACGTGATCACCCTCCATTACCAAACCAGAGCTAGAAATACGATAACCCAGGAAGGAAACTGATTGTTTGAAAAACTCACATTTCTCCGCCTTCACATACAGGTCATGCTCCAGCAGTCGTCTAAGAACTTTACGCACAAGAGATACATGCGCAGTGCGTGTAGCGGAGTAGATCAAAATATCGTCAATATAAACCGCTACACCCTGTCCGTGCAGGTCTCTGAGTATTTCATCCACGAAGGATTGAAATATAGCTGGAGCATTCTTTAAACCGTATGGCATGACGCGATACTCATAATGGCCCGACGTAGTGCTAAATGCAGTTTTCCACTCATCTCCCTTCCGAATACGCACCAAATTATAAGCACTCCTGAGATCCAGTTTAGTAGTTCCGTGAAATGATTCCACTACCGTAGCAATGAGAGGTAGTGGGTAACTAAAACCCACTGTGATGGAATTTAGACCTCTATAATCAATACACGGACGCAAACCACCATCTTTTTTCTTCACAAAAAAGAAACTCGAAGAGACAGGTGACATGGAGGGCCGAATGTACCCCTGTCCCAGAGCCTCGGTGATATAATTTTCCATAGCCACCTTCTCCTCCTGAGACAAAGGATACACATGACTCCTGGGAAGTGCAGCGTTAACCTGGAGATTTATCACGCAATCCCCCTGCCTATGGGGTGGTAATTGGGTCGCTTTCTTTTTACTGAAAACGATAGCCAAATCATCATACTCAGCTGGAATGCGCACGGTGGAAACCTGGTCTGGACTCTCCACCGTTGTAGCACCGATGGAAACCCCTACACACCTGCCTGAACACTCATCAGACCACCCCTGTAGAGTTCCCTGTTTCCACGAAATCGTAGGATTATGAATAGCCAACCAGGGAATCCCCAGAACAACTGGAAACGCAGGTGAATCGATAAGGAACAAACTAATTCGCTCCTTGTGATTCCCCTGCGTAATCATCTCCAACAAAATTGTGGCTTTCTTCACCAGCCCTGACCCTAATGGTCGACTATCTAAAGAGTGCACGGGAAAAGGGGGGGTTTACTTTAACTAACGGAATCCTCAACCTCTGAGCGAGTCCGCGATCTATAAAGTTTCCAGCTGCGCCTGAATCTACCAGTGCCTTATGCTGGAGAGAAGGAGAATAATTTAGGAAACTAATTAATAGAAACATGTGACCAACAGGAAACTCTGGGAGAGTGTGGTGCTTACTCACCTGGGGTGACCGATGAGTATTCTGCCTGCCCTCATGATTCCCAGATGAATTCCTCCAGCACCGATCAGACGTGTGCCCTCTCCGGCCACAACTGGTACAGGAGGAGCTTCCTCCTCCGATCTCCCTTGATGCGGTACCTCCTAACTCCATCGGAATAGGGGCAGGAGGATCAGGAGGTAGAACTGACAAGACCCTTTCAGAACGTCCACGAGCAGCTAGCAGATGGTCCAACCGGATCGACAGGTCTATCAGTCCATCCAGGCCAAGTGTAGTATCCCGACAGGCCAGCTCCCTACGGACGTCCTCTCTCAGGCTACACCTGTAATGGTCTATCAGGGCCCTGTCATTCCACCCTGCTCCCGCAGCAAAGGTCCGGAACTCCAGCGCGAAGTCCTGCGCGCTCCTCTTCCCCTGTCTCAGATGGAACAATCTCTCACCTGCCGTACGACCCTCTGGAGGGTGATCGAACACGGCCCTGAAACGGCGGATGAACTCTGAGTAGTTGTCTCTTGCCGAGTCGGGCCCGTTCCAGACCGCATTAGCCCACTCCAGGGCTCTACCAGACAGGCAGGTGATGAGGACCCCTACTCTCTCCTCCTCTGAGGGGGCCGGTCGAACGGTGGACAGGTAGAGGTCTAATTGCAGCAGGAATCCCTGGCACCCTGTCGCTGTTCCATCGTATTTCCTCGGAGGCGTCATGAGCAGAGCGCTGGAACCGGATCCAGATGGAGCAGATGGTAGAGTTGCTGGTGGGAGGGTCGGTGGAGTAGTAGGGAAACCATTCCTCTCCCAACGATCCATCCTCTCCATCATCCGTTCCATCGCTGATCCTAGGCGATGGAGGATGGATGTGTGATGTTGGACTCTCTCCTCCATAGTGGGAAGAGGAGTGGTCGCTGCTCCTGCTGACTCCATATCGTGGTGCGGGCTTCTGTCACAATATTGAGTGAAGAGGTGTGGAGTCAGGCGCAGAGAGCAAAGATGTGGGAAAAACAACACGCTTTAATGTCCCGAAACACAACATGTACAAAGTGAAAACACAAATGAACAGAAATATAAACGGACAGCGTGAAACCCAAAATACAACAAAATACACTCAACCAACAAAACAGACGAACAAGCCCGCACGAAACAGAAGCGGGCTAAACAGACTATATATACCCTATCCTAACAACCAAACTAGAAACAGGTGCTACCAATTAGACAAAACTAAACGAACACAGAACAACGGATCGGCGATAGTTAGTAGACCGGCGACGACGACCGCCGAGCGCCACCCGAACAAGAAGGGGAGTCACCTTCGGTAATATTCGTGACAATCGGGGGGGGAATTTTGTATAGTAATTTAAATTGAGGTTGTTTTGTGTGTCATTTCATAAACCATGTGCCATGGAATGGGTACATCAAAAATCTCTTCCCAACTATTTTGCAATTTATATGGCACAGCTGTCAATTTTTTGGTCCTTAAATTAAATTAGTATATGTTTTTATTTATCACACTTTTCTTTAACCATTTATATTCTTTAATACAGGGCCGACATACAAGTTCCTTACTTTTTCCACCTTCTACTTGACTCTTCCATTTTTGTGGTAATGCTGCAATTAGTTGGTTGTAATTTTGGGTAGAGCAGACATTTACACCAGACTCTTTACCCTGGAGTCTTTACACTAGAGTGTTTACCCTGGAGTCTTTACCCTGGAGTCTTTACCCTGGAGTCTTTACCCTGGAGTCTTTACCCTGGAGTGTTTACCCTGGAGTCTTTACCCTAGAGTGTTTACCCTGGAGTCTTTACCCTAGAGTGTTTACCCTGGAGTCTTTACCCTAGAGTGTTTACCCTGGAGTCTTTACCCTGGAGTCTTTACCCTGGAGTCTTTACCCTGGAGTCTTTACCCTGGAGTGTTTACCCTGGAGTCTTTACCCTAGAGTGTTTACCCTGGAGTCTTTACCCTAGAGTGTTTACCCTGGAGTCTTTACCCTGGAGTCTTTACCCTGGAGTCTTTACCCTGGAGTCTTTACCCTGGAGAAAGGGGACACCGCGACTCATTATTTTACTCCAACATTTCTTCAGTCATTCTTTTATTTTCATCATTCCACTGTCTTCTCGTTCTCTCTCAGGCTCCATGCTTTATGTTCCTCATACAGAAAGCACATTCCCATTGATGAATGTCTGTCTCTCTCAGCTCATCAAATCAAATCTACTTCCTCACCACTGATTTTATTCATACCATTAATATTCCTATGGCTTCCAGAGAATCACTTTTACATCTCACAGAGCTTGTCCCCAATGGCACCCTATTTCCTACAGTATATAGTGTGCTTCTTCTACAGGGGCCTATGGGCCCTGGTTAAAAGTAGTGAACTTAAAATACAATGAACAAAAATGTTTGTTTTTTTAATCCAACATGCAACAATTTTAAAGACTTTACTGAGTTATAGTACATAAGGAAATCAGTGAATTGAAATAAATTCATTAGGCGCTAATCTATGGATTTCACATGACTGGGAATACAGAGATGCATCTGTTGGTCACAGATACCTTTAAAAATAAAAATAAGTAGTGGCGTGACTCAGAGAACCAGTCAGTATCTGGTGTGGATCAGAGAACCAGTCATTATCTGGTGTGGATCAGAGAACCAGTCAGTATCTGGTGTGGATCAGAGAACCAGTCAGTATCTGGTGTGGATCAGAGAACCAGTCAGTATCTGGTGTGGATCAGAGAACCAGTCAGTATCTGGTGTGACTCAGAGAACCAGTCAGTATCTGGTGTGACTCAGAGAACCAGTCAGTATCTGGTGTGGATCAGAGAACCAGTCAGTATCTGGTGTGGATCAGAGAACCAGTCAGTATCTGGTGTGGATCAGAGAACCAGTCAGTATCTGGTGTGGATCAGAGAACCAGTCAGTATCTGGCGTGACTCAGAGAACCAGTCAGTATCTGGTGTGGATCAGAGAACCAGTCAGTATCTGGCGTGACTCAGAGAACCAGTCAGTATCTGGTGTGGATCAGAGAACCAGTCAGTATCTGGTGTGGATCAGAGAACCAGTCAGTATCTGGTGTGGATCAGAGAACCAGTCAGTATCTGGTGTGGATCAGAGAACCAGTCAGTATCTGGTGTGGATCAGAGAACCAGTCAGTATCTGGTGTGGATCAGAGAACCAGTCAGTATCTGGTGTGGATCAGAGAACCAGTCAGTATCTGGTGTGGATCAGAGAACCAGTCATTATCTGGTGTGGATCAGAGAACCAGTCAGTATCTGGTGTGGATCAGAGAACCAGTCAGTATCTGGTGTGGATCAGAGAACCAGTCAGTATCTGGTGTGGATCAGAGAACCAGTCAGTATCTGGCGTGACTCAGAGAACCAGTCAGTATCTGGTGTGGATCAGAGAACCAGTCAGTATCTGGTGTGGATCAGAGAACCAGTCAGTATCTGGTGTGGATCAGAGAACCAGTCAGTATCTGGTGTGGATCAGAGAACCAGTCAGTATCTGGTGTGGATCAGAGAACCAGTCAGTATCTGGTGTGGATCAGAGAACCAGTCATTATCTGGTGTGGATCAGAGAACCAGTCAGTATCTGGTGTGGATCAGAGAACCAGTCAGTATCTGGCGTGACTCAGAGAACCAGTCAGTATCTGGCGTGACTCAGAGAACCAGTCAGTATCTGGTGTGGATCAGAGAACCAGTCAGTATCTGGTGTGGATCAGAGAACCAGTCAGTATCTGGTGTGGATCAGAGAACCAGTCATTATCTGGTGTGGATCAGAGAACCAGTCAGTATCTGGTGTGGATCAGAGAACCAGTCAGTATCTGGTGTGGATCAGAGAACCAGTCAGTATCTGGTGTGGATCAGAGAACCAGTCAGTATCTGGTGTGGATCAGAGAACCAGTCAGTATCTGGCGTGACTCAGAGAACCAGTCAGTATCTGGTGTGGATCAGAGAACCAGTCAGTATCTGGTGTGGATCAGAGAACCAGTCAGTATCTGGTGTGGATCAGAGAACCAGTCAGTATCTGGTGTGGATCAGAGAACCAGTCAGTATCTGGTGTGGATCAGAGAACCAGTCAGTATCTGGTGTGGATCAGAGAACCAGTCATTATCTGGTGTGGATCAGAGAACCAGTCAGTATCTGGTGTGGATCAGAGAACCAGTCAGTATCTGGTGTGGATCAGAGAACCAGTCAGTATCTGGTGTGAATCAGAGAACCAGTCATTATCTGGTGTGGATCAGAGAACCAGTCAGTATCTGGTGTGGATCAGAGAACCAGTCAGTATCTGGTGTGGATCAGAGAACCAGTCAGTATCTGGTGTGGATCACCAGTCAGTATCTGGTGTGGATCAGAGAACCAGTCAGTATCTGGTGTGAATCAGAGAACCAGTCATTATCTGGTGTGGATCAGAGAACCAATCAGTATCTGGTGTGGATCAGAGAACCAGTCAGTATCTGGTGCGGATCAGAGAACCAGTCAGTATCTGGTGTAGATCAGAGAACCAGTCATTATCTGGTGTGGATCAGAGAACCAGTCAGTATCTGGTGTGACTCAGAGAACCAGTCAGTATCTGGTGTGGATCAGAGAACCAGTCAGTATCTGGTGTGGATCAGAAAACCAGTCAGTATCTGGTGTGGATCAGAGAACCAGTCAGTATCTGGTGTGGATCAGAGAACCAGTCATTATCTGGTGTGGATCAGAGAACCAGTCAGTATCTGGTGTGGATCAGAGAACCAGTCAGTATCTGGTGTGGATCAGAGAACCAGTCAGTAGTATCTGGCGTGGATCAGAGAACCAGTCAGTATCTGGTGTGGATCAGAGAACCAGTCAGTATCTGGCGTGACTCAGAGAACCAGTCAGTATCTGGTGTGGATCAGAGAACCAGTCAGTATCTGGTGTGGATCAGAGAACCAGTCAGTATCTGGCGTGACTCAGAGAACCAGTCAGTATCTGGTGTGACTCAGAGAACCAGTCAGTATCTGGTGTGGATCAGAGAACCAGTCAGTATCTGGTGTGGATCAGAGAACCAGTCAGTATCTGGTGTGGATCAGAGAACCAGTCAGTATCTGGTGTGGATCAGAGAACCAGTCAGTATCTGGTGTGGATCAGAGAACCAGTCAGTATCTGGTGTGACTCAGAGAACCAGTCAGTATCTGGTGTGGATCAGAAAACCAGTCAGTATCTGGTGTGGATCAGAGAACCAGTCAGTATCTGGTGTGGATCAGAGAACCAGTCATTATCTGGTGTGGATCAGAGAACCAGTCAGTATCTGGTGTGGATCAGAGAACCAGTCAGTATCTGGTGTGGATCAGAGAACCAGTCAGTATCTGGTGTGGATCAGAGAACCAGTCAGTATCTCGTGTGGATCAGAGAACCAGTCAGTATCTGGTGATACCACCATTTGCCTCATGCAGCGAGACACGTCTCCTTCGCATAGAGTTGATCAGGCTGTTGATTGTGGCCTGTGGAATGTGGTCCCGCTCCTCTTCAAAGGCTGTGTGAAGTTGCGGGATATTGGCGGGAACTGGAACACGCTGTCGTACACGTCGATCCAGAGCATCCCAAACATGCTGAAAATGGGTGACATGTCTGATGAGTATGCAGGCCATGAAAGAACTGGGACATTTTCAGCTTCCAGGAATTGTGTTACAAGGTCCTTGCAACATGGGGCCGTGCATTATCATGCTGAAACATGAGGTGATGGTGGCAGATGAATGGCACCACAATGGGCCTCAGGATCTGGTCACAGTGTCTCTGTGCGTTCAAATTGCTCTGTTCACAACACTGACATCAGCAAACAGCTTGCCCACACAACGCCATCTGCCCGGTACAGTTGAAACCGGGATTAATCCGTGAAGATCACACTTCTCCAGCGTGTCAGTGGCCATCAAAGTCGGTTACGAAACCGAACTGCAGTCAGGTCAAGACGACGAGTATGCAGATGAGCTTCTCGGAGACGGTTTCTGACAGTTTGTGCAGAACCCACAGTTTCCTCAGCTGGCCTCAGAGCAGAATCTGGATGTGGAGGTCCTGGGTTGGCGTGGTTACACGTGGTCTGTGGTTGTGAGGCCACTTGGACGTACTCCCAAATTCTCTAAAACCATGATGGAGGCGGCTTATGGTAGAGAAATTAACATTAAATTATCTGGCAACAGCTCTGGTGGACATTTCTGTAGTCAGCCTACCATTTGAACGCTCCCTCAAAACTTGAGACATCTGTGGCATTATGATGTGTGACAAAAATGCAACTTATAGAGTGGCCTTTTATTGTCCCCAGCACAAGGTACACCTGTGTAATGATCGTGCTGTTTAATCAGATACTTGATATGCCACACCTGTCAGGTGGATGATTTATCTTGGCAAGGGATGTAAACAAACTTGTGCATAATATTTGAGAGAAATAAGCTTTTTGTGCATACGGAAAATTACTGGGATATTTTATTTCAGCTCATGAAACATTGGACCAAGACTTTACATGTGGTGTTTATATTTTTGTTCAGTGACGGTATAGGGAGGCATTGGAGACACGGACAGAGTCTGTCCCAAATCAACCACCTCAGATCTCTAGCAGTGGAATGGCTGGGCTGTAACGTGTTGACTCTAGATAGATACATTTATACTCTCTAAGGTGTTAGGCTGTGACTCATTTCTATTCTCTAATGTGTTAGGTTGTGACTCATTTCTATTATCTAAGGCTGTGACTCATTTCTATTCTCTAATGTGTTAGGTTGTGACTCATTTCTATTATCTAAGGCTGTGACTCATTTCTATTCTCTAATGTGTTAGGCTGTGACTCATTTCTATTCTCTAATGTGTTAGGCTGTGACTCATTTCTATTCTCTAAGATGTTAGGCTGTGACTCATTTCTATTATCTAAGGCGGTGACTCATTTCTATTATCTAAGGCGGTGACTCATTTCTATTCTCTAATGTGTTAGGCTGTGACTCATTTCTATTCTCTAATGTGTTAGGCTGTGACTCATTTCTATTCTCTAGGGTGTTAGGCTGTGACTCATTTCTATTCTCTAATGTGTTAGGCTGTGACTCATTTCTATTCTCTAAGATGTTAGGCTGTGACTCATTTATATTCTATGATGTGTTAGGCTGTGACTCATTTATATTATCTAAGGCTGTGACTCATTTCTATTCTCTAAGGTGTTAGGCTGTGACTCATTTATATTATCTAAGGCTGTGACTCATTTCTATTCTCTAAGGTGTTAGGCTGTGACTCATTTCTATTATCTAATGTGTTAGGCTGTGACTCATTAAAATCCCCCGATGTGTTACGCTGTGACTCATTTCTATTATCTAAGGCTGTGACTCATTTCTATTATCTAATGTGTTAGGCTGTGACTCATTTATATTATCTAAGGTGTTAGGCTGTGACTCATTTATATTATCTAAGGCTGTGACTCATTTCTATTATCTAAGGTGTTAGGCTGTGACTCATTTCTATTATCTAAGGTGTTAGGCTGTGACTCATTTCTATTCTCTAGGGTGTTAGGCTGTGACTCATTTCTATTCTCTAATGTGTTAGGCTGTGACTCATTTCTATTCTCTAAGATGTTAGGCTGTGACTCATTTATATTCTATGATGTGTTAGGCTGTGACTCATTTATATTATCTAAGGCTGTGACTCATTTCTATTCTCTAAGGTGTTAGGCTGTGACTCATTTCTATTATCTAATGTGTTAGGCTGTGACTCATTAAAATCCCCCGATGTGTTACGCTGTGACTCATTTCTATTATCTAAGGCTGTGACTCATTTCTATTATCTAATGTGTTAGGCTGTGACTCATTTATATTATCTAAGGTGTTAGGCTGTGACTCATTTATATTATCTAAGGTGTTAGGCTGTGACTCATTTATATTATCTAAGGCTGTGACTCATTTCTATTATCTAAGGTGTTAGGCTGTGACTCATTTCTATTCTCTAGGGTGTTAGGCTGTGACTCATTTCTATTCTCTAATGTGTTAGGCTGTGACTCATTTCTATTCTCTAAGATGTTAGGCTGTGACTCATTTATATTCTATGATGTGTTAGGCTGTGACTCATTTATATTATCTAAGGCTGTGACTCATTTCTATTCTCTAAGGTGTTAGGCTGTGACTCATTTCTATTATCTAATGTGTTAGGCTGTGACTCATTAAAATCCCCCGATGTGTTACGCTGTGACTCATTTCTATTATCTAAGGCTGTGACTCATTTCTATTATCTAATGTGTTAGGCTGTGACTCATTTATATTATCTAAGGTGTTAGGCTGTGACTCATTTCTATTATCTAAGGTGTTAGGCTGTGACTCATTTATATTATCTAAGGTGTTAGGCTGTGACTCATTTATATTATCTAAGGTGTTAGGCTGTGACTCATTTCTATTCTCTAATGTGTTAGGCTGTGACTCATTTCTATTCTCTAATGTGTTAGGCTGTGACTCATTAAAATCCCCCGATGTGTTACGCTGTGACTCATTTCTATTATCTAAGGCTGTGACTCATTTCTATTATCTAATGTGTTAGGCTGTGACTCATTTCTATTCTCTAAGGTGTTAGGCTGTGACTCATTTCTATTCTCTAAGATGTTAGGCTGTGACTCATTTATATTCTATGATGTGTTAGGCTGTGACTCATTTATATTATCTAAGGCTGTGACTCATTTCTATTCTCTAAGGTGTTAGGCTGTGACTCATTTCTATTATCTAATGTGTTAGGCTGTGACTCATTAAAATCCCCCGATGTGTTACGCTGTGACTCATTTCTATTATCTAAGGCTGTGACTCATTTCTATTATCTAATGTGTTAGGCTGTGACTCATTTATATTATCTAAGGTGTTAGGCTGTGACTCATTTCTATTATCTAAGGTGTTAGGCTGTGACTCATTTATATTATCTAAGGTGTTAGGCTGTGACTCATTTATATTATCTAAGGTGTTAGGCTGTGACTCATTTCTATTCTCTAATGTGTTAGGCTGTGACTCATTTCTATTCTCTAATGTGTTAGGCTGTGACTCATTAAAATCCCCCGATGTGTTACGCTGTGACTCATTTCTATTATCTAAGGCTGTGACTCATTTCTATTATCTAATGTGTTAGGCTGTGACTCATTTATATTATCTAAGGTGTTAGGCTGTGACTCATTTATATTATCTAAGGTGTTAGGCTGTGACTCATTTATATTATCTAAGGCTGTGACTCATTTCTATTATCTAAGGTGTTAGGCTGTGACTCATTTCTATTATCTAAGGTGTTAGGCTGTGACTCATTTATATTATCTAAGGTGTTAGGCTGTGACTCATTTCTATTCTCTAATGTGTTAGGCTGTGACTCATTTCTATTCTCTAATGTGTTAGGCTGTGACTCATTTCTATTCTCTAAGGTGTTAGGCTGTGACTCATTTCTATTCTCTAAGGTGTTAGGCTGTGACTCATTTCTATTCTCTAATGTATTAGGCTGTGACTCATTTCTATTCTCTAATGTGTTAGGCTGTGACTCATTTCTATTCTCTAATGTGTTAGGCTGTGACTCATTTCTATTATCTAAGGCTGTGACTCATTTATATTATCTAAGGTGTTAGGCTGTGACTCATTTCTATTATCTAAGGCTGTGACTCATTTATATTATCTAAGGTGTTAGGCTGTGACTCATTTCTATTATCTAAGGTGTTAGGCTGTGACTCATTTATATTATCTAAGGTGACTCATTTCTATTCTCTAATGTGTTAGGCTGTGACTCATTTATATTATCTAAGGCTGTGACTCATTTCTATTCTCTAATGTGTTAGGCTGTGACTCATTTCTATTCTCTAATGTGTTAGGACTGTTTCTACTCAATGTGTTAGGCTTTTTCTATTCTCTAAGGTGTTAGGCTGTGACTCATTTCTATTCTCTAATGTGTTAGGCTGTGACTCATTTCTATTCTCTAATGTGTTAGGCTGTGACTCATTTCTATTCTCTAATGTGTTAGGCTGTGACTCATTTCTATTTTCTAATGTGTTAGGCTGTGACTCATTTCTATTTCTAATGCGTTAGGCTGTGACTCATTTCTATTCTCTAATGTGTTAGGCTGTGACTCATTTCTATTCTCTAGGGTGTTAGGCTGTGACTCATTTCTATTCTCTAGGGTGTTAGGCTGTGACTCATTTCTATTCTCTAGGGTGTTAGGCTGAGACTCATTTCTATTCTCTAGGGTGTTAGGCTGAGACTCATTTCTATTCTCTAATGTGTTAGGCTGTGACTCATTAAAATCCCCCGATGTGTTACGCTGTGACTCATTTCTATTATCTAAGGCTGTGACTCATTTCTATTATCTAATGTGTTAGGCTGTGACTCATTTATATTATCTAAGGTGTTAGGCTGTGACTCATTTATATTATCTAAGGTGTTAGGCTGTGACTCATTTATATTATCTAAGGCTGTGACTCATTTCTATTATCTAAGGTGTTAGGCTGTGACTCATTTCTATTATCTAAGGTGTTAGGCTGTGACTCATTTATATTATCTAAGGTGTTAGGCTGTGACTCATTTCTATTCTCTAATGTGTTAGGCTGTGACTCATTTCTATTCTCTAATGTGTTAGGCTGTGACTCATTTCTATTCTCTAAGGTGTTAGGCTGTGACTCATTTCTATTCTCTAAGGTGTTAGGCTGTGACTCATTTCTATTCTCTAATGTATTAGGCTGTGACTCATTTCTATTCTCTAATGTGTTAGGCTGTGACTCATTTCTATTCTCTAATGTGTTAGGCTGTGACTCATTTCTATTATCTAAGGCTGTGACTCATTTATATTATCTAAGGTGTTAGGCTGTGACTCATTTCTATTATCTAAGGCTGTGACTCATTTATATTATCTAAGGTGTTAGGCTGTGACTCATTTCTATTATCTAAGGTGTTAGGCTGTGACTCATTTATATTATCTAAGGTGACTCATTTCTATTCTCTAATGTGTTAGGCTGTGACTCATTTATATTATCTAAGGCTGTGACTCATTTCTATTCTCTAATGTGTTAGGCTGTGACTCATTTCTATTCTCTAATGTGTTAGGCTGTGACTCATTTCTATTCTCTAAGGTGTTAGGCTGTGACTCATTTCTATTCTCTAATGTGTTAGGCTGTGACTCATTTCTATTCTCTAATGTGTTAGGCTGTGACTCATTTCTATTCTCTAATGTGTTAGGCTGTGACTCATTTCTATTTTCTAATGTGTTAGGCTGTGACTCATTTCTATTTCTAATGCGTTAGGCTGTGACTCATTTCTATTCTCTAATGTGTTAGGCTGTGACTCATTTCTATTCTCTAGGGTGTTAGGCTGTGACTCATTTCTATTCTCTAGGGTGTTAGGCTGAGACTCATTTCTATTCTCTAGGGTGTTAGGCTGTGACTCATTTCTATTCTCTAGGGTGTTAGGCTGAGACTCATTTCTATTCTCTAGGGTGTTAGGCTAGACTCATTTCTATTCTCTAGGGTGTTAGGCTGTGACTCATTTCTATTCTCTAGGGTGTTAGGCTGTGACTCATTTCTATTCTCTAGGGTGTTAGGCTGAGACTCATTTCTATTCTCTAGGGTGTTAGGCTGTGACTCATTTCTATTCTCTAGGGTGTTAGGCTGTGACTCATTTCTATTCTCTAGGGTGTTAGGCTGAGACTCATTTCTATTCTCTAGGGTGTTAGGCTGAGACTCATTTCTATTCTCTAGGGTGTTAGGCTGAGACTCATTTCTATTCTCTAGGGTGTTAGGCTGAGACTCATTTCTATTCTCTAGGGTGTTAGGCTGTGACTCATTTCTATTCTCTAGGGTGTTAGGCTGAGACTCATTTCTATTCTCTAGGGTGTTAGGCTAGACTCATTTCTATTCTCTAGGGTGTTAGGCTGTGACTCATTTCTATTCTCTAGGGTGTTAGGCTGTGACTCATTTCTATTCTCTAGGGTGTTAGGCTGAGACTCATTTCTATTCTCTAGGGTGTTAGGCTGTGACTCATTTCTATTCTCTAGGGTGTTAGGCTGAGACTCATTTCTATTCTCTAGGGTGTTAGGCTGTGACTCATTTCTATTCTCTAGGGTGTTAGGCTGTGACTCATTTCTATTCTCTAGGGTGTTAGGCTGAGACTCATTTCTATTCTCTAGGGTGTTAGGCTGTGACTCATTTCTATTCTCTAGGGTGTTAGGCTGAGACTCATTTCTATTCTCTAGGGTGTTAGGCTGAGACTCATTTCTATTCTCTAGGGTGTTAGGCTGTGACTCATTTCTATTCTCTAGGGTGTTAGGCTGAGACTCATTTCTATTCTCTAGGGTGTTAGGCTAGACTCATTTCTATTCTCTAGGGTGTTAGGCTGTGACTCATTTCTATTCTCTAGGGTGTTAGGCTGTGACTCATTTCTATTCTCTAGGGTGTTAGGCTGAGACTCATTTCTATTCTCTAAGGTGTTAGGCTGAGACTCATTTCTATTCTCTAAGGTGTTAGGCTGAGACTCATTTCTATTCTCTAGGGTGTTAGGCTGAGACTCATTTCTATTCTCTAAGGTGTTAGGCTGAGACTCATTTCTATTCTCTAATGTGTTAGGCTGTGACTCATTTCTATTCTCTAAGGTGTTAGGCTGAGACTCATTTCTATTCTCTAATGTGTTAGGCCGTGACTCATTTCTATTCTCTAAGGTGTTAGGCTGAGACTCATTTCTATTCTCTAGGGTGTTAGGCTGAGACTCATTTCTATTCTCTAAGGTGTTAGGCTGAGACTCATTTCTATTCTCTAAGGTGTTAGGCTGAGACTCATTTCTATTCTCTAAGGTGTTAGGCTGAGACTCATTTCTATTCTCTAAGGTGTTAGGCTGAGACTCATTTCTATTCTCTAGGGTGTTAGGCTGTGACTCATTTCTATTCTCTAAGGTGTTAGGCTGTGACTCATTTCTATTCTCTAAGGTGTTAGGCTGAGACTCATTTCTATTCTCTAGGGTGTTAGGCTGAGACTCATTTCTATTCTCTAAGGTGTTAGGCTGAGACTCATTTCTATTCTCTAAGGTGTTAGGCTGAGACTCATTTCTATTCTCTAAGGTGTTAGGCTGAGACTCATTTCTATTCTCTAGGGTGTTAGGCTGAGACTCATTTCTATTCTCTAAGGTGTTAGGCTGAGACTCATTTCTATTCTCTAGGGTGTTAGGCTGTGACTCATTTC